>NC_136912.1:76321316-76550089 GCF_949606895.1 Notothenia rossii
AGAAACTCATCAACCAACAAGCTACCTCATCAGTTATGCAGAAACCAACGTCTGCATCCAAGAGAGGAAAGCAGAAGAGATGAGCAAATGTTTTCCACACGGTAATGAAAGTCAAATTCACCCGGGTGCTTGGAAGCTCTACACAGGCTGTAGCCATTAAAAGTCAATCGGGGTGTCTGCTGCGTAAACAAATAGCTATGATTATTCCAACCTGCCATCCTCCGACAGCATTAAAACATCCTTCAATTAGGCAGCGCTGCAACATACTCAGACCCAAACAAAGCTCTCTCTCCACTTCTCTGTCACGTATCATTACTCCCACCATGCCGCTCCTGCTCCCTCGCTCTCGGCGCACCTTTCACTCATAATGATGTGTCAACTGTTTGCAGGAGAGGCATCAAAGATGGCGAGCTCTTTGACCCACTCCAGGATGGCAATGCTGCACAAGACACACAGGTTTCATTGTTGGGTGGCTGGATCAATCAGAAAACACCTTAGGGCCTTTTCCCCCTGAACTTTGGCCACACAGCTGGATAGGTTAGATCAGACACAGAGTGACCCTCTGACACAAGACTGTCAAGAGATAGATGTGACTTTTCATGTGTTTTATCAAACTTTACCTTATTTTTATAACAAATGCCAACTTGGTATGGCACACTTCAGCTGGTCTGTCAAGCTGGCACACATTTTCGTAACCATGCTCGCAACTCATCGTTTAATCACATTGTATAAAGGAATACATGACGCGTATAATGATCATCTTTATATGTATTACTTATCCCATGTTAATGGTGTCAGTGGTGTACAACAATCCAGGTTTAACAACAAGAAAACTTCAAAACATCCGTTCACAAACTCTCTCACAACTCCTTCAGCACAAGTCTCACGGCATGCATTTTCTGAGTGTTTAACATGATAAGGTTTTAGGGAATTAATGAGTTTAGGAAGTGGTGGGCATACAACTGGATAAATAAGACTTTTGATATACCTGTCCTGTTCGCCCCCTACTTACTTCCTTATATCAACATTCAATTCATTCTTCACTTTTTTGGATTATTAGTTCATTGGAGGATTGCAAGAATAAAAGAAAAAACACAGTTTTCCTCACAACCTAAAGGTAACACAGGATGAGTAATCACAATGATCATTTTGGGGGACTTACTATTCACAACAGCCCTAATGTTAGAGTGAATGATCCAAGTGTGATTGGATCAGTCAGACCGCATCTGGATCGGATCAGATGCCATCATCCAGATTTGACACTGTACAGATACAGATTGCATGTATAAATGTGGCCTTGATTGGATTTTTCCTGATTTTTCCATTGACAATGCAGCGCTTCATCACTTTGAGTAAATATTATATTGCAGATCAAGTGATCAGTGGCATTTTGCTGCATACTAACAACAACAGACGGTTGCATTCTGCTGCTTTTAGCTTCTTAGAACACAAAAGGCTCCAGGCATTAAAATGTGTCTTTGTGGCTCTATCAGCACTCAGCAGATTTAGTGACACAATTGAAGCTTTTCTTTGTCTGATTTCTACGCACTAATTTAATCTTAAACTTAGTCAATTATATAAGTTGATTTATACACTTTGTGGAACATGTGACAGGCCCAGAGGGATATCAGCCTTGCTTTAAGTCAGGCCCATGTTTCTGTCAGCACCAGAGACTAGGCCAACCCTAATCCAATTGATTATTAAAAGGAAACTGATCAGCCCATGTGGTTGAATTTAACATGAGTTCAAAATTCAATATACACGGTATTTTCTCAAGAAATAAGTCTGTTCAAAGGGAAATCAAATCGTGCCACCTCTTCAACAAGAAGCAATCACAAGATGTAGAGGCTTGCAGCCTTATGTGGGCCAATCTCAGCCCAAATGAAGCCATTGTGCAGCTTACAGGCTGCTTCTGTTGCTAACCTGACGAAGAAAAAAAGCAGGAATGCATGCAATGTGATGTTTAATGTGAAGCATGCCAATTTGAAAATAAGTTAATTTATTAGGAGCACTACATTGTGTAAAAAGGTTGCATTGATAATTATCACTAAAAGCAACTGTTGTTATAACACAATCTGTAACATCCTTTTTAATTACATTTTGAATGCACAATTCTTCTCTAGATACAACGCAGCAATGGAGGATTTATATTTACTGAAGGACCTGAGGGGTAAACAAACAATGCTGCTGGGGCATCAAATTGCAGTGTGCATTGTGGAACAACTAACGGGAGAAAACAAGAGATGTATTGTGTGGTTATCTGTGTAGACTAGAATGACCAGGCTCTATTTGCTTTTCAAATGCCAAACTTTAAAAACAAATACTCAATACAAATGCTGGTTTCACATGGATTGATCCTGATACCCGAAAACAATCAACCAAATGAAATACCTGATCTGCTGTAGCTTCAAATATTGTAATACATTCAAACTGGGTTTTACATGAAGTCAAAATGATGCTTTACAATTGCAACACATTCAATATTGACTTTATTGTTTCACATTGTCAGTCATTACTGACTTCATTCATGAAAAATCGTTTTTTCAAATCAACAGGGGTGTATTCTGTCAAGATAAATATACATACAGAAGCAGTAATACCATGCTATTCATCCAAAACATTGTGCCAAAGTACAGTAATTCATATAGTTTAACTTATGGAACTCTTCCTCTCTGAAGAACCAGCACCTTACCGTGGTAGAGAGGTTTGTGTGCCCTGGTGAACCTGGGGGCTGTGTTGTCTTGAACCTTGTGTTCCTGGAAGGGTCTCCCATGGCAAATTGGTCTCAGGCAAGGGGCCAGACTAAGATTGGTTGAAAAGACCTCATGAAAGACGACACACGAAGGGAGGATACCCGGCCCGGAGGAAGCCCGGGGTCCCCTTCTGGAGCCAGGCCCGGAAGGAGGACTCGTCGGCGAGCGTCTGGTGGCCGGGCTTGCCACGGAGCCCGGCCGGGCACAGCCCGAAAAGGCAACGTGGGCAACACCTCCGCTTCTCCGTCCCGCGGGCCCACCACCTACGGGAAACAGCGATGGGGTCGGGTGCGCTGCCAGAAGGGTGGCAGTGAAGGCAGAGGGTCTCGACGGACCAGACCCGGGAGACAGAAGCTGGCTTTGGGGACGTGGAACGTCACCTCTCTGGGGGGGAAGGAGTCGGAGCTTGTGCGGGAGGTGGAGCGTTACCAGTTGGATCTGGTTGGGCTCACCTCTACGCACAGTGTCGGCTCTGGAACCTTACTTCTGGATAGGGGTTGGACTCTATTCTTCTCCGGAGTTGCTCAAGGTGTGAGGCGCCGGGCGGGTGTGGGGATACTCACAAGTCCCCGGTTGGGTGCTTCGTTGTCGGAGTTTACCCCAGTGGACGAGAGGGTCGCCTCCCTACGCCTGCGGGTTATGGGGGGGAAAACTCTGACTGTTCTGTGTGCTTATGCACCCAACAGCAGTTCAGAGTATACGGCCTTCTTGGAGACCCTGGAAAGAGTCCTGTATGGGGCTCCTGAAGGGGACTCTTTAATCTTGCTGGGAGACTTCAACACACATGTGGGCAATGATGGAGACACTTGGAGGGGAGTGATTGGGAGGAACGGCCCCCCTGATCTGAACCGGAGTGGTGGTTTGTTACTGGACTTCTGTGCTAGTCATGGATTGGCCATAACAAACACCATGTTCGAACATAAGGATGTACGTGGTACCAGAGCACCCTAGGCAGAAGGTCCATGATCGATTTGGTTATCGTATCATCGGACCTGAGGCCGTATGTTTTGGACACTCGGGTAAAGAGAGGGGCGGAGCTGTCAACTGATCACCATCTGGTGGTGAGTTGGGTCAAGTGGCGGGGTAAGCCTCTAGATAGACCTGGTAAGCCCAAACGTGTACTGGGAACTGGGAATGTCTGGAGGAGGCCCAAGTTCAGGAGGCCTTCAACTCACACCTCCGGCGGAGCTTTTCGGGTATCCCTGTGGAGGTGGGGGACATTGAACCGGAGTGGTCGGTGTTCAAAGCCTCTATTGCCGAAGCCGCGGCGGGGAGCTGTGGTCTCAAGGTCCTAGGTGCCTCAAGGGGCGGTAACCCTCAAACCTCCTGGTGGACACCGGTGGTCAGGGAAGCCGTCCGACTGAAGAAGGAGGCCTTCAGGGATTTGTTATCCTGGGGGACTCCCGAGGCAGTTGCAAGGTACCGACAGGCCCGAAGGGCAGCAGCCTCAGCCGTGGCCGAGGCAAAGCAGCGGGTGTGGGAGAAGTTCGGAGAAGACATGGAAAAAGACTTTCGGGCGGCACCAAAGTTGTTCTGGAAAACTGTCCGACACCTCAGGAGGGGGAAGCAGAGAACCATCCAAGCTGTGTACAATAAGGATGGGACGTTGTTGACCTCAACTGATGGAGTTTTAGGGCGTTGGAAGGAACACTTTGAGGAACTCCTGGACCCGACAACTCCGCCCTCTATGTTAGAGGCAGAACTGGAGTATGACGGGGGATCGACACCAATCTCCTGGGGGGAGGTCACTGAGGTCGTCAAACAACTCCACAGTGGCAAAGCCCCGGGGGTGGATGAGATCCGCCCAGAAATGCTGAAGGCTCTGGGTGTTGAGGGACTGTCATGGTTGACACGTCTCATCAACGTTGCGTGGAAGTCGGAAACAGTACCGAAGGAGTGGCAGACCGGGGTGGTGGTTCCCCTTTTCAAAAAGGGGGATCAGAGGGTGTGTGCCAATTACAGAGGCATCACACTACTCAGCCTCCCCGGGAAAGTTTTCTCTAAGGTACTCGAAAGGAGGGTCAGGCAGATTGTCGAACCTCAGATTGAGGAGGAACAATGCGGATTCCGTCCTGGTCGTGGAACGACAGCTTTTTAATCTCGCAAGGATCCTGGAGGGGGCCTGAGAGTACGCTTATCCAGTCTACATGTGTTTTGTAGACTTGGAGAAGGCGTATGACCGAGTTCCAAGGGAGTTACTGTGGGAGGTGCTGCGGGAGTATGGGGTGAGGGGGTCTCTACTCAGGGCCATCCAATCTCTGTACTCTGTAGCGAGAGCTGTGTCCGGGTCCTCGGCAGTAAGTCGGACCCATTTTCGGTGAGGGTTGGCCTCCGCCAGGGCTGCGCTTTGTCACCAATCCTGTTTGTAATATACATGGATCGGATTTCGAGGCGTAGTCGTGGGGGAGGGGTCTGCAGTTTGGTGGACTAAGGATTGCACCACTGCTTTTTGCAGATGATGTGGTTCTGATGGCTTCATCGGTCTGTGACCTTCAGCACTCACTGGATCGGTTCGCAACCGAGTGTGAAGCGGCTGGAATGAGGATCAGCACCTCCAAATCTGAGGCCATGGTTCTCAGCAGGAAACCGATGGACTGTCCACTCCAAGTAGGGAATGAGTCCTTACCCCAAGTGAAGGAGTTCAAGTATCTCGGGGTCATGTTCTTGAGTGAGGGAACAATGGAGCGTGAGATGGGTCGGAGAATCGGAACAGCGGGAGCGGTACTGCAGTCGCTTTACCGCACCGTTGTGACGAAAAGGGAGCTGAGCCAGAAGGCAAAGCTCTCTGTCTACCGGGCCATTTTCGTTCCTCCCCTCACCTATGGTCATGAAAGATGGGTTATGACCGAAAGAACGAGATCGCGGATACAAGCGGCCGAGATGGGTTTTCTCCGCAGGGTGGCTGGTGTCTCCCTTAGGGATAGGGTGAGAAGTTCGGTCATCCGGGAGGGACTCGGAGTTGAACCGCTCCTCCTTCGTGTCGAAAGGAGCCAGTTGAGGTGGTTCGGGCACCTAGTTAGGATACCACCTGGGCGCCTCCCTAGGGAGGTGTTCCAGGCACGTCCAGCTGGGAAGAGACCAAGGGGTAGACCTAGGACCAGGTGGAGGGATAATATCTCTTCGCTGGCCTGGGAGCGCCTTGGGATCCCCCAGTCAGAGCTGGTTGATGTGGCCCGGGAAAAGAACGTTTGGGGCTCTCTGCTGGAACTGCTACCTCCGCGACCCGACCACGGATAAGCGGTAGAAGAGGGATGGAAAACTTAATAAAAAATCACCTGAAATGGAGGAAGTATCTGAGGACATCCGAATACAGCCACGTGCTTCTCATTTGTAAGCATTCAGAGAAATAATTATGTAGTTAATTTACTCAAGTATTTTACTTAATTACACTTTTGAGCTACATGTACTTTACTAGTAGTAGAGTATTTTAATGTCATGCTACTTTATACATTTTAGAAGCAACCTTTACTCAAGTAACATTTTGAATGCAGGATTTCACCTTGTCACAGTGTTTTTACACTGCGTTATTATTACTTTTACTACTGTAAGTATAACATCTGAGTACTTCTTTTATCACTGCTGATATAAACTCACCCTCCTTTAAAGATTACGTCATAATTGAAAAGCATCTAGACCACACTCAGTGTTTTTTATTTCAAATTCATACTCACATTATGTCTTCAGAATCATCAAGTTCCCACACCGCCTGTGTGTGTGTGTGTGTGTGTGTGTGTGTGTGTGTGTGTGTGTGTGTGTGTGTGTGTGTGTGTGTGTGTGTGTGTGTGTGTGTGTGTGTGTGTGTGTGTGTGTGTGTGTGTGTGTGTGTGTGTGTGTGTGTGTGTGTGTGTGTGTGTGTGTGTGTGTGTGTGTGTGGTGCTGATGCAACTCAGCATGAGTAGATGCACTTCCAGACTCTTGACAGTCGTCGGATCTGCTAAAAACAGCTGAGCCTTTGTGACCGAGGTGCATATGAACTATTCATTAATTTGCAACTTGGGCCCTGTGCCAGAGAGGTTTGATAGAGTAACTAAACATTTCACGGTGGTAGAGAGAGCTAAATGCATTGTGACAGCCAGTGGTGTGTTTAGTTTCCTACACAGAGGAAAACAGAGACACACACATACAGTGACACATGTGCATATACACCTGTTGTCGACAAAGTGGAGTACTCAGAGACCCTTAACTGAAGTAAAAGTTACATTTCCACACTGTGAAACTACTCCACCTCAAGTTAAAAGCCTGCTTTCAAAATATTACATTAGTGTTATCGGTAAAAAAGGCGATTATGCAGACAGATGGTCCTTATCAGTGTTTATTCTAGTTTTTCATAATTTTCCAATAGCGCCTGACACATAGTTTCTCTAAGGTTGAGTATACAAAGCAACCAGTTATCATCTCTTGGAGGGTTTCTAAATATTGACTTTAATTTAATAAATATGATCATCATTTTCTAATCTCATTGAGTAAAATGTAATCCTTTAGTTTTTTGTAAAATGTAAACAAAAAAATCCCCAACCAACAAACAGTTTTCAGTATTCAGACCGATGTCAGACAATTATAAAAGAGAAGAAATATAAAGTAACATAACATGCCAATGCTTATGGAAAACACTTTGGATTTTTACTTCGGCGGAGTAATTGATTTAATGTACTTACTTACATTTCACCCAAGCAGACACACAAACTCACACTTGTGAGGATAGTCTCAAGTCACCCACTCTGCATCAGCTCTCTCTCTTCAACTGTAGAGAAATTACAGTGAAGAAAATGAAGCATGTTAGGTGTTCAGAGTAATATTAGATTAATCTAATTGAATTTGAGGAAAGATTGTTGCAGAACATAATGGGAAAACATATTTATTATGGGGACATATTAGCGTTTCCATTTGTCCACGTTTTTGCTTGGTATTTCTTCTCTTCCCTGTATTCTCAAACAAGCCCATTTTAAACTATTTAAATTGCTTTCCTCTGTACCAGATTAAATAGACTCACTGCAGTCTGACGGTCAAAATATTCACCAAGGTCGCCGACTTGGCAGGGTTTCAAATTCGACATATGTCTGCATTCTTCTTGCAAAATAGATTTTTTTTATAACTCAATAAACTTGTTTTGAGGTAACAGGTCTTTATGGTAATTGAATAACTAAACAAGATGCTTCAGTGCTACTGCAACAATCTCCACCCAGCCGAGGGCAAGAGGCTCATTTTGATTGGCAGCAAGGGTACTCCCTATCTATTAGTAAATTCAAGACAACCTGGGAGATGGGAAGTTTCTGACCTACAAGCAGAAAGTAACAACACAGAGAGGACAGTGTTGTAAAGAGCAGCGGTACAGGAAGCTGGAAATTTGCGCTGAGTTGCACTTTTGGCTCCCATGACCTTGACCTCTTCTCAGGTCGGATACTTCTCACGTCCCACAGAGATGAAGAAACCTTGTGAGATGAGAGCCCATGAAAGTAATATCATATCTGCTGCCTGTGTAACAGTATGTGGACACCCAGTCAAGCTATTTTTTACTTTTGATTTGGGGCTGATGATTTCTTCAGGCCCCATAGTTTAGTAAAATGTTCATGCTACAGCCTACAATAGTAATTATAAACTGCTTCAAACTTTGCGACACACTTCAGGGAAGGCCCTCCGATGTTTCAACATGACAAAGAAATGGTTTGGTGTGGAAGAAATAGACAAGTCTGCACGGATTCCTGACCTCAATCCCATCCAACACCTATGGGATGAGCTGTAACTCCGATTGTGAGCCAGGCCTTATCTCACAACCTCAGTGTTGGACCTCACTAATGCTCTTGAGGCTGAATTGGAGCAAATCCCTGCAGTGGCAAATCCCTGGTGGAAAAGCCTGAAGAAGATGAGATCAACAATCACACTTGGATGTAATGTTCAGGAGACCAAAAAGTGTAGATAAAACTGTGTGCAAGCAACACTGCAGAGATGGGTTTTGCGGAGAGTAGCAGTAACTGACTCTCTTCACAAAATCTGATCTTATCTTATACAGGACAATAATAAATCACCAGGGAAAACATATAAATGATACCTCATTTGCTGTGACTTTGAACTTTAAACACATGAGACACAAAACTGTAATGTTCTTTTAACTACCTTGAGGCAAACTGGCAACCCCTTGATTTATCGTCACTATTGCAAACAGGCCTCATTCATTCACATCTTGTGTGCAGTTTACAAAGATAAACAGCCTCAGTGTCAGAAGACTGTTTCAAAACAGAAAAAACCCAAAAGACAAGGCCTGCATTTCAAAAGGCTTGATTAACACATAAGTGGGCTCAACATTTGCAATAACACTGGTAATCTATGCAAACTTTCTTTAGCCTTGTTGCAACGCTGAATGCCTGACCGGCCGTGCAAAGGCGTATGGTAAAATATACTCTGTAAAATCTGACAAAGACTGACTTCTCTTCCGGCCTACAAAGGATTCCAAGTTTCTCCATCCTGCCCAGCTGCCTAGAATAGACAACACAGCCTCTTTTGTCAGGGTGAGTCAATCTGTGTGGGTGTGAATGCATTAGTCCTTCACAACAGAATTATGCCCCTGACTCCCCCGCTATGCTTTCAAATATTCTGTGATAGGTTCCCGCGGTCATGTTTAGATCACTTCCGGGCGATGATTTGCCATAAGAGAAGATGAATGGTGACCATTGAGATGCTGAATAATTATACTTGGACCTGCGAGTTGGGGAACACATAAACCTCAGAGGGCAACATGACAAACATGTTTTTCGGGACCTGGTGACAAAGAGCATGTTTTGATGTGACAGGGCATATTATCTGAATTGAGTCATGCAGCAGGGTTATTGCTGTGGTGCGTGGGCCCTCAGTCGTTTTGTTTGTCCATCTCTGCACTTTGCTTTTTATTGTGTGACTAATGAATATATATGTGTGTGTGCCTGTGCGTGAGCGTGTGTATGTATGTGTGGGAGTTAATAATGATATGCATATGCTCATGTGTGGCAGTGTGTGTGTGTGTGTGTGTGTGTGTGTGTGTGTGTGTGTGTGTGTGTGTGTGTGTGTGTGTGTGTGTGTGTGTGTGTGTGTGTGTGTGTGTGTGTGTGTGTGTGTGTGTGTGTGTGTGTGTGTGTGTGTGTGTGTGTGTGTGTCACTGCAGAAGACAGACGAAGACTCACACAGTGGCAGACCTCTCTGAAGTCATCGTTTTCCAACAGCAAGCAGACCACTGGTCATTATCACGCACATGCAGCATCTGTGCAAATGTGAGTTCTCATGAAGGTCCATTGAGTCCTAAACACAATTCATTCATTCAGAACAGCCAGCAGGGCCTAATGATCTGTTCTTTTTGTCCAAAACAGCCCAGAATCCCTTGGAATTACAGTCGTATTAAATGAATCTGCAGTGCAAAATTGTTGTTGATTTGCACGGTTTAAAGGGCAAATGTTTGAGTCCACCTCTGTAGTAGATATTTGGGAAACACAAAGATGACTTTTCATTGGGGAAAGCAATGCAATCCAAAAAGATTCAATGCAACAACAAATAACTTCAAACCCTTTGTGTGTGACAGAAAGAAATCAGAGAAAGCAATCCCGTTGAAATCAATGCAGCACTGAAGCAAACTGCATACAATTAATGTGAAAGGCCTGTATCAATGTAGTTTTAAAATGTGGAGTCAGGGATTACATGGAATCATGAGGGCCGCCAGATTGCTCATTGGTTCGAGTAGAATCCCGAGCCTCGATTCGAATCTCTAATAAAGGCTGCCTCTGGCCCAAAAACTGCTTTAAAAAAAAATTAATTATGCAAAAAAAAGTATAATCAAAACAAGAACAACACCCATGTTGACAAAACATTTGTTATTTCTAGCAGGAGAAATGGTGTGTTGATCAAACCAAAAATTACTGTTTTTCTGAGTACATTATAACCACGTAGGTTTTGAGAATAACATCCAATTTCAACATTTTATACAACTCACCTTTTTAATCTGAATTATTTATGTTGTATTTGTTCGAAGAATTGTTGTCATTGTTCTTCAATCTGCTTATCACCACCTTCAGTCTTTAGGCCTATACAGTGTGTACTTTATCTGTATAGACATACAAAATAACCATATCCACTTGATCATTCTCATCTCTGTTAATATAGTCTTTCTTAAAGTATGATTAAATTAAAGTCATAGGAGAACCTGCAGCCCTTAATTGAAAATGAATATATTTTCAGATCAACCCACCCCGTCTCACACATACAGTCACTGTCCTACTGCATCCACACAGACACACAATTCCCATGAGCACGTCGCAAACGCACAGCTTGGCCCATTAGCGGTGACATGTGACGTTTCGATGGGGCAAATGAAGCTCAACAATTGATGTCAGAGCCTTACAAATTAAACAAATGGGGGACCGCCATGGTGTATTAGGCACCCCAAACCCCCTGAACACAGCCGAGGCACACGCCAGCAGGACAACATTGTCTCGCTCTCCTCTCCGCCCCTGAATAAGGCTCTGAGTATGAGGAGGAAATTGCCAAAAACACACTAATACACACACACATACTGTATACACACTACATTCAGTCAATGAGTAAAATTAAACTAACCGTGCATTGATTGCCAATTGAGGCCTTTGACAAGCAAATAAACAGCACCGATTCTGGGGATCAATATGATTGATATGTCATTTGGTCTGTGATGTAGCGTCGCGCTGTAGTGTATGTACACAGATTGTGAAAGCACAGTGGGTCAAAGGACGGATGTCAATGAGTGAGTATAGCAGGCTGGAGAGGTGTTCAGCTGTCTGTCTTATATTGGCATCATTCTGTGAAACTCACTTTGTGTTTGTAGCTTTATTCTTTAAAGAAATTAAATAGAGCAGCAGCATGATTTCATTATGGATTAAGATTACTAAATAGGACTCATTAGTCCAACAATATTTATTTGCTAATTATTTTCTAAACAGATACACTGCTAAAAAAAAAAACTGTTGATGGATTTTTGTTACGGTCAATTTCCCTTACAGACCAATATTACTTAGTCAAACAGGTAGAAACCCCAGAAAAGTCGTTTTGGATCAAATATGTGTAGTGTTGGTAAAGAGTTTGCATAGTGGGTTCACAAAGCATGATACAAAATAAGATTATGCATACCAAAATGCTTCTGATTCTTAAATGTTTTGAAATACATACAATATATAATGCTATAATAAAGAACATGTGATTTGATCTTTTTAACTATGACACTTAGCAAAAATCCATCTTCTTATTATACCTTGTGGACCTTGATTAATTTGTCAAAAACTTGCCTTTGAAAAATGTGCTCGCTAAAGTCAGGACTTATGGATAAATAGAGCATTTTGAGCCTAGATATACAACGTGGAACTTTGTTGGTTTCTCACATGATTGTGAGTGTGTTTGTGTGTGTGTGTCTGAGACTTTGTTAATCCATATGCAAACACATTGTCCTATCGACAGACCTTCTGAGGGGTGAAACGTCCAGGGAACAGAGGAGAGGAGCGGGGATGAGTCACGATCAGGATCTCTACGATTCACAGCACCTGCACACACTACATGCCAGACACAATCACATCAAATCAAACTCAAAGCACGCACACACAACAGATAAACAAAATAGAAAGTCTAGGCTATGTTAGGGGTGCACAGAGGCACAATATTACCCTGCAGACACACCACAAACAGATATAAGTCTCACAACCCACACCTGTACAAATACAAAGTGGTAACTGAAACATATACACGCACAATACATGAAAGCCTGTGAAAATGTACACAGGTGTGGCAGGTCCATTTTGTTTTCAAAAACCCCCACATCCCTTTGCACAATCTCCGGCAAATAGGACTGATGTTACAAGGCAGATATAGGTGTACAATTTCTTGTTTGGCTTTGTGAAAACATGGCGGAATGGCAGTGAGAAATTGCGTTGGGAATAAATGCATCACCTCTGTTTGGGAGGGACGCCTCATCATAAGCCATCAGCCTGTATACGTGTTTGTGTGTGCGCCTGTGTGTGTGTGTGTTGCATGCCTGTGAGTGTGTGTGGGTGTGAGAGAGAAGAGGAAAGGAAAGAGATGGAATATCTAAAAGGGGTTAAGTGCCAGGGTTACCCATCCACGGAGCATTAAATGAAGGCTCTCACTTTGATGGACACCGGCACCGGGATCCCTGATGTCCCAAAATATTAGGTTTCTCTTCTAATAATGTTGGAAATATTGCCTACTGTCATGATTAATCTGGCTGGCTGCTGGGCCTGATTGCAGGTGACGCGGTCACAGCACAGTGCCTGTGTTAGTTTCCACACACCGTCAGCTTCGCTCCACACAGAGCCGCAGCCAGGAGCAGGGCTGATAGCAGCCATCGCAGCTGCCGCTAATGCAATGTGACAGCGGAGAAGGAAACCTTTATTTTAATTCAAACAACAAAAGCCAAACAGCCAAACTTATCTGCGTGCCAAACATTTTCCATCAAACTGTTATTTCTCTCCTCCAAAGTCCTTTTTATTCTCTCCCCTAATTATCACTGGGTGAGGTACATCGTCGTGTAGGCCAGTTCTTGCTGGAACATATCTGGCAAGGGAAGAAAGAGTGGTTACAGAAAAGTGGAGGTATTTGCAGATGTGGAGGAAGGCACAAAAACATTTGTCAAATCAAAGGCTTGAATTATTGCACATAGTCGGGTCAGTTTCACATGCCACTTAGAGGTCCCATTGTCCTGATGTTGAACAAGACCCCCTTTATGTGACAGGCTTGAAAAACAACGTTGGCCCTCCTCATAATCAAATCTGTAGCTCCCAACAGGCCAGCAGGCCCTGCCACTTGGAATTCTTTGCATTGGCCATGGTCAGGACGTGCCGTTTGGCCCCAACAATGGCAACATTGATTTTAGCGCCCTGAGAATTTTGGTTGAGCTGTAAAAGCTGGGACCAGGGGGGGGGGGGGACACACAGATCTTTGCCTTTCCCAGGAGGGTGTGTGTGGAGCTGCGGGGGGAAGGTGAGTCACTCCGAGGCTCCAGGGCTCTGACCCACTGGACCCCTGGCCTAACTCAATCAGTCCAAGCATAATTAGTCTACCATTATCAGACATCATCTCCCAGGCTAAGCAGGACAGTTATCCCGTGCCAGCGTTGGAAAGAAATCGCAACACTTTCTGTCCTCACTTTTCTTCCTTTAGCACCACAATAGCAGGCAGATTTTCTCGCCACAATCGGGTCTTGTTTACAGACATGGTTTTGAGTGTGGGCAAGCCGGTGTTTTGGGTAACTGATGTTACATTGATGTCTTGTTGCTATGCGGCTGGGGCTTAGGCCATGGCATGAAGTCATGACCTTCCTGTTTAGCTGCATAATAACTTACTGAGTTGATACAAATTACCCTACTTCTCAATCTTCCAATTTAGCTGCTGCTTATTGGGCAGGGGTCAAACAGAGACCTTTCATGTGGCGCATCTTTTGAAGTGGCTGCAGACCAGTGTGAGACTTTAGCACCAAATGTCTTGATGCAGGGGGAGGGAATGTGAAGGGAGGAGAGCCCTGAACAATGGGCTCTCCTTAGTAAAGCCTCTAAATCTTGGTGGCTAACTTCAAAAGAGCCCCTGGTGTCAAAGCCTGTGTTGTGGCTGGAGCTGGACACGCTGTTTCTCCGGATATAAATGTTTTATTAGAGGGCACACCTCCTCAGGCTCACCCTGTCACTGTCAGAGGTGGGAGGAACAAGGGGACACTGTGTGCCCCTGAGAGCGACATCAAACATAATGGGCTGTGCATGCATGCACACAGTCAACAAAAAGTTATTCATCAAATTGTATAATATGTTGACTTTTTGTTGTATATAGCTTTGCTCCAGGACTGCAGTTCTACCTTACAAATATGAACTTTGCCTTAATGGGATCAAGATGCAAAATGTATGCATTTCAAAATGATTTGGTTAATATAAAACATTTCATATATTTTTCTGTCTGTGTCTAATGTGAAAATGCCACCAAGAAAAAAAAGACATTCGCCACATGCTCATGGCAATGATTTGGGTATGTCATGTGTAGCATTACGTTGCCAGACAAATATCACAATTTGCTAAAAGTATACATAATTCATCACCAATCAGTCTTGCCTTCCGTGCCGGCTCCTGTGTTATCCCAGAGAAGATAGATGTGGGAGACGAGCCCTTTGAGATCCAGATGGTACATTCCCAACAATAAGGTTTGGGCTTCTATTGGAAAATGATCCTCTTCCTGTGAGCGACACTATATCATCGTCAGCCAGTAATGAGATGATGCCAAAAAAGGAAACTCTCCGAAAAATAGATCTGCTTTATGCCTCCAGTATTTCTTTATCTTGGCCTCAAACGAAAAGCAAGTTTTTCGCCTTGCAGATAAATGCATTTATTTTTTAAATACTACAGGGGACTTGTTAAAGAAGCACACACATTCTTCAAGGGGAAATAATAAACGTATGTTTTTGTTTCCAGGAAGACCTTCAGCAAACAGCATGTTTGTATACCATTTGCCGAAACATTAATATGCACTGCAAATGTAATGAGCAGGGAGAGGAATGTGACTTCTGATTATGATTTTGATTAGTTCTTATCTTGTTTAGACCTATGTTTCCTGTCTGTTTGCTGCATTGTTAGTCAGTTGACCTTATTAACCTTTAACCAGAACCTCACTTGGCATCGAATATAAACTTTTATCAAATTAAATCAAATGGCAATTCAGCCCTTCTTTAAAAAATCTCCCTGCTGCTGCCTCTACTGTCAGCAATAGTGACTTACAGCCTCTCTTCTCTTGAGCAGATCTGTTTGGAAATTTCAAATGTTTCTCTCTTTTCAGAGGGCCTTTTGTGACCCCTATTATACATTCTAGACTTAACGTCAAAGAGTGAGAAAAAGATTTAATTTGTTGACTATTGCAGGCGATCTTCTTTAAACGGCTTTTAATTGATAACGGCAAGGGAGAGCGGTGAACTTTAAATAGACATTCTAATTATCGGCTTTAAGAAGCAGGGGCTTTTTGGGAAATGTTATGGCATTTGGAATGGGATTAATGGGCAAGTGAGGCGCCGGCCACCCCGCAGCTAAATGACATTAAAGAGGGAGATGAGTGGTGCTGCTGAAGGGAGCAAACCCACTAGTCACAGGAGCCAGGGCGCCCACTGCCTTGGGCACACACACCGTGGGGTAACGTGCAGGAGAGGAAGGGGGGGGGGGAATTTCATTATCTAGCCCACCAAGACTTCATCCTACACTCTGGTACAGTTGGGCTGTACTTCACTTGTACACTACTTTGGTGCTAATTGAACAAAAAAGCATTTGTCTGACTTGAAAAGTTACAAATCTTCAGTTTTATATATAAAAGCATGGTGGGATGATGAGTTATCATGACGTTGTGTTTCTCATATAAGGATCTTTTGTCAAAACTATTTCAAATCACCATGACAAAAATGGTTCATATGATCATTTGTGATCTGACATCATTATGGTTACAATTTGGTTACGGTCAAGGAAAGTTAGGAAACCTTCGTCATCATGTTGAAAATAAATCAACACTGACTGTGCGTTGGAGAAGGTCAACGAGCAGCTAGCTACCACATCTAAAGTCATGCCACTCCACCTTAAGGCTCTACAAGAACCTCACATTCATCCTCTGAGAGAAACAAATCACGAGTTTTGTCTTTGAGTTAAATAAAAACAACAATCTCTATTCAGTACTCCCTTGTTTTTTCTATATTATGAGAAGACAATTTGTAATAGATCTCTAAAAAGCCCCAACAATTATAATAAAAGCTTACTACTGCTTTACTTTGCATGTGTTTTTAATAATGTTAGTATTGTTTTAATGTTGCATTATCTTAACATGTGTATTCCTGCATGTGCTACTTCAAATGTTCCAACTACAAACAGTAAGGGCATTATCAGCAGTCTACCCAGCCCAGTGCTACCTAACCACTGAGACTCAATAAGGTTAGTTAGGCAACATAATAACCCTAACTAATTCAGCCTGCCTGGCCCTCAGTGGGTCTCAGTGGTCTTGCTGGGTGCTACAGACAGAGATCCCAGTCCCCCGTGGTCTAAGGCTGGGGACCCCGGGTATGTCTATGCTGGGGGCCAACCAGCGGCTCTGATGGATCAGCTGAGGGCCGATTGTAGATGATCGGGCTAGGCCTGAGGGTTAAATATATGGCGCGATGGATGGTAAACCCTGCAGAAAGACTCAGGGGAGATGGAGACAGAGGCCTGCACACATATCTGCATGTGGCAATACACAACATACACTGCAGACAATGTGAACAGGAGTGTGTCAGAATGTGATCGCTGACGACATTGGAGCATCCTGGTTAAAATGAGTCACCTCCCCAAATGGATGTTGTACCATATTACTTTCTCAATTTGTTTTAAATGTCTCAGAGTCGTTCTCTTTTGACTCCAACTGATTACATGATTGCACTAACAAGATATATAAAGAAAAGTGGAGGATGTGCACATGCACCTTTAAGGTATAACAATCTGTGGGGTGATTTTATGGAATGGTTTGGAGCAGGAGTTAAAACATAGCACAAGCATAATTCAGTTTAAAAGGATGTACAGAAACACTCTTTGGGAAAACTATGAGAATGAAGAGAGGTGATTGAAGATGAGAAATTATTGTAAATGTAAGTAGGAATAACTTGCATAATGATTTAAAGGACAATCATTGATCAAGTAAGGGGTGGGAATTAATAAGCATTTGCTTCCTCCTGCTCCCATTCAGACACATATGATTTATTATTATTATTAATATGAAGACTTTTTTTTTTGTTGAATATATAAATATTATCATGAATGTGGATAAATACTGTATTTTAACAATACGGTATTCTGTTTTTCACATTTGTTATTTTTCTGTTCGAAATAAAGATTGAAATGAAATGAAATGAAGGTATGGGTCATAATAAACAACAATAAAAGGTCAATAAAAGGCAAATGAATAGTTATGTTTCTACTTGGGAAACAGATGAGAAAATCTCAACACAACATCTGCTCTGTTTCTGTTATAATGCTGATCTTACTCAGCCACAAATGCCCAGTTGTGATGGAAATGTATTTTTTTCTTCTTGAGCAAACACTTTTTGTGCATCTCTTTTTTTAGAAGACTGAAATGTAATTCTTAAAATAACAATTGCTACACTGTTAAAAAAAGAGTAAAATAACATCTTGGTCTCTTGATGATCAGCAGATTCTCTGTTGCACAATGTTGACACCATTATTTACTCTTTACATTCTAACAAAGCATGCCACATGTTTATGCTTTCTAACCACCTTGCCTGCAGTGTTCTCTCAGCCAATTATATTACCTAAATATTGTATGGTTTGCAACTATCTTAGAAACTTTAAGCTCATGTGGACTTCTGTGAACAATGTCATGAATCCTGAAGAATGTTGTAGTTACATTATCCAAGCCGTGTTCCTGTGTCAAAAACATAAATTATACATTAAAATGTTCAAAAATGTTTGGGTATTTTTGCGTGACTAGATTGCGAAAAAGCATTGTGGTTGGGTATAGGTATGTGTATATCATACATTTATTTCTATTATTTCCTTTTAGGGACAAGTAGCAGGAACAAATGCCATTCATGGGCCTTTACAAAACAGCACAACACACAAACAATGATACAAATATGGTATGGCATCTTAGATACTAAACTAAATAGATGGGGGCATCTTAATAGACTAAAACTAAAAAGTATTCCACAATGACACCATGCAAAAATATGGTTGGAGAAAACCAACATCTCTTCTAAAAATCACACCTTTAAGAGACAAAAGCAGATAGAAAATGGCTGAGCCCAGACTTATCTCTTCATGCTCTTAAACAGAACCAACAGGGGTCATCTAATGAAGTCCTAGACTGTGTGAAGGGCCAGACTTGGTCTGTGGACATCACTTTGGTTGGCCCTGGGCTAGAGGATGAGACCTGGGGAGAGTTGATATGAGGCTGTCACACTTCCCATAGATCAGTCATTATCACTAATCCAGTCACAGCACTGGGATCAGCACCAGGCCCATTCATCTAGAACCGTCATTAAAGAGCTAAATGAGAGCTGCCTCTGCTAATGAGGTAATGAGAAATTATGTGCAAGTGTGTTTGAGTATGTGTGTGAGATCTGGGAGATAGTGAAAGAGAGAGCAGAAAGAGAGAGGGAAAGACAGGACAGAAAATGAGAAGCTTAAAAGATACATTTAAAATCACCCCAAAAAATACGCTCATACATACAAACAGAGAGAGTAGCAGAGCGACAGATCTATCTGAACCATATTGGTATGTGAGCAAATCAATTTGCAGCTTCCCATCAGAGGGACTGGATCACTCACCCACTTCACCCGGTTCTGTTTACTGCTTTCCCTTGCCACACGTAAACAAAAGCCAGAGTTCTACTTGTTTGCAATCGCTCTTTAATTCGACCCGGCCTCGAGTGCATTTATGCAGCCGTTTTCTTCTGTTAATTGCAATACCACCAGGGTAAACATTATTGTCCTCAGACATATTCTGGACAAAACAAAGCACCACTGAGGCTGTGTGAAGTGGGGTTGTCGTGCTTTGCCGTGTGACATAAATCAATTATTTATGGCTATGAAGCTCCAAAATATTTATCTTGCCTCATGGCTTATGTAGCCGAGGCCTCAGAAAACAAATAGACGTTTGTATCAAAGGAGCACTGGTGTAAACAGCGGAGTGGGAAGACAATGTACGACCACCCGAGGAAGGTGGTGAAGTTTGGAGAGAAAGGTTTGGGAAAAGCATGTCATTGATTGTAAAATGCACATCAAACAGAGAATACATTAGCCCAGTGGTTCTCAAACTTTTTCTGTCAGGCCCCCCCAACACAAGTCAGGCTCAGTGGCGGCGCCAGGGATTTATTTTGGTGGTGCTGTGGGGTAGCTTGACGTGTCATAGAGGGTTCTCAAACATTTAGGGTTTCCCATTAATGCACCGGTCGCTACAGTGGAATTTTCTAATGCAACAATCCCCACGCATATACACAGTGTACCCGCGACTGTTACAATGAAGGCTCGATAATCAGCTCATGGCATATAGGTGTAAGCAGGAATAAAGTGCTATTTTTATAGGTGGTGTGTGGACCTCACATAGGGGGGTCCGGGGTCAAGCTCCCCCGGGAAGATTTATTTTTAAATATTGAAGTTAAATGCATCAATCTGCTGCACTTTGAGAGCAAAATGAAGTGATCTATGGATACCTCTCTCAACACCTGAAACAGAACTGTAAACAGATTTACTTTTTCTTTATGGATATTTTACAAATCACACTTCTAAACTTTATTCTTTTTTTACTCTCATATACCTGTTTTTCATGTATTCTCTTATTTTGTTATAACTATAATGATCATATAAACGTGTGCCTCGGAAATAATTGTTTACATTAATGTTGACCAAAACGTTTGAGACCCACTGAGATAACTTAGACTAAAGTTAACTATCTAAACACTCAGAGAGTCCTTTAGCTCTCTGAGTCTCTCAGTCTGACAGGAGAGGACTGTCCTCCACTTTCTTTTTGAAAAAACTCCTTATATCCGTAGCTCGCTAGCACCGGCAGCTAACAACAACGATCTCCGGTACCGGTGCGCTCTCTCTCTCGCTCGCGCACGCACACAAAATGGCTCGTTCCACACACACACAGAGCCGAGCTTTAATGAAACACAGAGACCCAGACGTAATAGTACAGTACTGTATCATATTATTTTCGAATCAATAATTTTTCAAATTAGGATTTTTTGGTTCCCAAAGTGGGGGGAGCGCCAAGGGGGGCGCTCCCCCCACTTTGGGAACCACTGCATTAGCCAATGCCTTACAGACCTGTTTGCACTCTCTGGCACTGACATCACACAGAGGCAAAGGTAAATAGAGATCCTGGTCACATGTTCATATTTAAACTGATGGAGCAATAGCTAGATAACACAAAACATAAATTCAAATCACAAATAAGTTCTGACCAGGGGTGGTCCCAGACACATGTGGCCACAGGAACACCAAGAACATAGATTAGATGCCATTTGGATCAACTATGTAAACAGTTTAAACGTGTTGTAAATATCCATTTATGGAATACACACAAATCAAAGTGTTTGCAATATTCTCAAAAAGGCAGTTTTTAGGATGAATGAATGTATCCATTACTGTAGCCAGTTTGGCATTGGTATCCTGCTAACAAATGAAATAAAGAAAACAAGGTACTATTTTCTGGCACTACATTTTGCCCTGATGTAAACGATGCAAAATAGATGCAGATAAACAAAATGTCTCGTACATAGAGCTCCCACTGGGCAATTCATTTAGTTCTCAGGTAAGCAGTTACTAGCAAAGCTTTCACAGAATACTGTGAAAAAATTAAAGTGAAATATGAAAATATATCCCTGTAAAATAAATTATTCAATTACAATTCAAGACAGACTATTCAACTGAAGATATATTTGTTTTAATGAATGCGGTACACACACACACACACACACACATTCACATGCACACACCCACCCATTCACTCTCTGTCACTCACAGAGACTTCTTAGTATGTCAGACATGACGCCCCTGGGAATACAAACATGCTGGTCCAAGCAGGTTTGTCTTTCAGTGTTGAAGTGAGTCTTGTAAGACAAGAGGAGAGTAAACAGAGAAGGAGTGCAGTGACAATGATTTTTCCACTAATCCGAGGATCAAACACACACAGCATAATAGCCTCCTGTGTCTCTTGCTAGCACCAATAGCAAACACACTCTTATGCCAGCAGAAACAGGCAAATAGGCAATAAACTGTTATGTCTCCCACACTGGGCTTTCCTGAAGAACTGACTAGAACGTATCCTTTAATTTGATAACTTGATTTTCACAGGAAAGTGGCTGCAACATTTACGTTAAAACAAAAGATACAAAGGATTCAAGTCAGGATGCTTTCTGTTGCTCCTCTGTAAAGATGTTGACAGGGGGATTTTGCCATGTTGGTCTTGATTACTGGCTACCTTCTATGTGGAGACTTGGATCGTTTGAAAATGCTTATCTCTGAGACCAATCCAAAGTAAATATAGGAAGAGGCCTTCTTGTACCCGGGCTGAGAAACATTGCATTATTTATTTTACTTCAGGTTTCTAAAGAAAGCTTACACTATCTTGGTTGCCTCAGAGCATGTAAGCACACATGAGCATCAATGACCGTGCAGCATCACCCCTTCACCTTCCTCCTGCCGTCTCACATATAAGTCCACGCTGAAGGGGGGCGTGATATAGTGCCTCATCACCATGCTAAGTGTTTACAAATTGTTTTGGTCCTGTTCGTGTGGGGGTTGCATTTGGGATGGGCTGCCCTACGAAGGCTGTTGATCTCTGCATGACACACCACTCTTATGGTGTTGCACATGGCCCTCCATTAACAAACAAATGAAGGGCTCACCCTGGAGGTCAGGGAGCTCAGCTGGCCCATTTGCCACGGACGATCTCTCGGCTCACAGGGATCCAAAATGGCCACCCGCCGCGTCTTCCTGTCAGACGGCTGCTAACCTTGTCTTTGGTGACGGGCAGGAGGGCAGGAGAGGGAGGGGGGCTTTAGGGTGGGGACACACAAAGGGGTCCATGAGTTGCCCTCCCCTTCGCTGATTAGTGTGAGTGACAAAGTGGAGCAGAGAGTCCACTCAGGCCTTCATAATAAATCTATCAGGGAGTAATAGAATTCCATCAATCCTCGCTCCTCAGTCTCCCTGCCCTCCCTCCTGCTCCCCACCCCTCAGGGGGTCACCATGTCGGGGTGTGTGTCTGTGTGGTGGTGGTGGTGGGAATGTGGGGAGGGGGGGGGGGTCCAATCCTCTGGGATTGTACAACTGTTATTATTCAATTACGCTCCCTTTTCTTCTCAGTTAAAAGACCATGATATCATTATCACTTAATGAATATATATAATTGGATCTTGGCTGCCGCTTCCCCTGGTCTGATGAATACCACTCACTATTCATTCGGCCCCTGCTCATCCTCCTTTACCCAGCATCCATTTCAGCAGGCTGTGGAGCTGAAGAGGATGATGGCGATGATGATGCTGTCAATAAAAGGAAATTTAAAGTAATCTCAGTGTTCATTCAAGGTTAAGGTAAACAAAAAGTGTATTGAAATGAAACAAGTTTCTGAACAATTTATTGTATTTATTTATTTATTTTATTGGAAAAGAGGGGAGGGGGTTTCAACAACCTTAGTTTTCAAAGGCAATATACAGAACCGGAATCAACTTAAAATTACATTACTGAAGAATCAATAACAAAAAGCTGGTTTCTGGCTTCTTTGCACTCTGGGCATAACCAAACAATTTTTTAACTTAACGAACAAGGGTTTTATTGCTGAAACAATACCTGCATTCTATTTTGAAATGTCCATGTTTTGTTTAATAACCCCATGGCAATTTACAGTGCAATCGTTTGCAGAAACTCATTAAGACCACAGATACATGTAGGATCTGGATTACATCTTCTTCTCCATGATGGCTTCACATGAAAAAAAAGTTGTTTAGGAAAATCCTCCAGCATTAATGCAAAATAGATGGAGGATGGAGAGAGTTCTACAATAGCTTCACCATCACAGACTGTTCCTATTTAAATGTGTCTCCTAGTTGGCGTGAGTGTGGACAAACTCCCAGAGGACATTAAGAGAAGAAGGGGGAAACCTTGAGAGCCGCAATTGTGACAGTCATGGCCATCAATACCTTCTCAATCTGCCAAGAAACAATGAGAGAGGGGGGGATAAAGACGGTGATGAGCAACACTAAAAACATTGATTTAGCATTTGTCCACTTCATTGGAAGTGAGACAAGGGGGCGACAGGGAAGGAGGGGGGGGGGGGGGGGCTTTGAAGAGGCAAAATCGGGGAGTGTTTAGCCTCCCATTCAGATGTCGCCCTCTTGTTGGAAAGCAAAAGCAACCGTCCCTCCCCTCCGCATTGTTGAGGGTAAATGTGCCATGGCGGGGGTTGATCATGTCTGTGTAAATCAGACAGGGGGAGAGCGTGTGAGGCGGTGGGAGTGTGTGCATGTGTGTACGGACACGCTCGTGTGTGTGAGGGAGGCCTGCAAGCTCAAGGATGGGTATGGGGCGTACATCGTCATTAATCCTGCTTAAAGAAGACAGTGTTGGCAAAGTGGCAGCGCCCCGATCCAGCTGCTCCCCCCACAGAGACATTCAGACACCCTATCTGACCCCCCCTCAAACACACCCCCTCATGTCTTTCCACCCGTCACCCCCTCACCCCTCCATCCCCATCAACTCAGCCTTCTCCACCTTAGTCCCAATTTCCCATCACTTACCCACCGCACACCGCCCAAAACCCAGAACTCCACTCTCGTTCACTCACCCATCCCTGCCATACATCACTCCAAATTAAATTTACATTAGACCCTCCTCTATCAAAGAAGCCAAAAGAGAGGCAGGGAGGGAATGAGATCGAGGGGCTGACATCATTACCCGGCAGCAGAGCACATGACCGTCATCTATTAAACCCTTTTATACACATGTCTCAGGATTTTACCAAAGTTCATGCATACCTAAGTGCAAGTTTGTGTTAAAAATTAAAAGCTCTTTTAGGGGGACAAAGGAGTTTCTGAACTGTTGACTTTGAGAGGGGCTTTATTACACCATGGATGTCTGGTATCGCTATAGACAGCCCCCGACCCTTCCTCTCTCCCCTGAGTTTTTTCTCTTCCTTCTACCTCTGGCTCTCACTACCTCTTCTCTCATCTTTGGGCACCATTGGGTGGACTGTCTAAGTATGAGACAGAATATTGAAATGCTATACTAGAGTAAAATACTAACTCTGAGCCAGAATGATTGGGGTTGTGGATGGTTTTCTGTGGTTTTTGCCTTCAAATATTGAATATTTATATACACCACATATACTATTGACCCCATATATGTTCGAACAAGAGATGTGTTTGTCCTCCAGAGCATTAACTGCAATTTAACTGTGCAGGAATTTGTACTTTTGTTTTATCATGTGGTATTGCGCCATGTAGGGCTTGATGATGTAATGTTGATACAAGACCTGTGTTTTTTTCTTTCATGTTCCCATACCCTTGATTCTCAGGATAATTCTGATGGTATTTATATTTATCTTAAGAAGTACCTCCGAATGGCCAAAAACAACACGTTGATCCTTCTAGCTATTATTGTCTACGACATAGTCAATGTCTGTTCTAGCTTATTTGTTGGTGCCCTTGACTTCCATTGCGGTCCAAAAATGATAAATGAACCGAACAATTACAAGTTCGCTACTCAGCAATGTATGATTTACCAAAACAGCTTGGCTAAGAGATGAGACACAAACCAGAGAAAAGGTAGGCTCAGAGGCGGTTCTAGGGGGGGGGGGGCAGGGGGGGCCAGTGCCCCCCTAACACTGACCTCTGACCCCCTGTGGCCCCCCTAAAAATGAAAAGCGAAAAAAATTAAAATATAATGATTTATTACCAGTGTTGGGCAAGTTACTTTTAAAAAGTAACTAGTTATAGTTACTGCTCTCAAAAAAGTAACTAGTTACTTTATTAGTTACTCAATTATAAAAGTAATTAGTAACAAGTTACTTTACTTTACTTTAAAAATAATAACAATACAAATACAAGTGTTTGTGTTGTTCTGTGACACAGTAAGAGAAAAGACAACTCCCCATCATTGTAGCATAATAGAAACATTAACATTATTGATAGATTACCGGCCCTCAAGCGAGTACTGCAAGACATAGCCCAAGAACGCAATGGTGAGAGATCTATTGAGGCACGTGGTCTGCTGGCACAGTTGGATCTAGTATTCATTGTGCATCTTGTAACACTCCGTAAAGTGTTTGCAGAAACACAATTTCTCTCTGACATGTTACAGTCTTCATCCCTCGACCTTTCAAAGGCTGTGGATTTAGTTGGATCTTTAGTTCAGACATTGAATGACTTCAGGCAGGAGTCATTTTTTGATAACTTGTGGGATGAAGTGTTGAACATTTCTGAGCAATGTGCAATACAGCCAGCAGCAAAACGAAAAAAACTGACTACTGTTGGACAGAGAGAGACAGAACAAGATAAACACGGGTTTCGTACAGCCTTTCTCTACCCTGTCATTGATCAGAGGCTCAATGAGCTTAATAGACGGTTTTCAAACACAAACTCTGACATGATGAATAGCATCCAAGCTCTTAACCCCAAAAGTGATGCATTTCTGAAGGAGACAACTCTGTTTTCATTTGCTCAGTTGTATGATGCAAATATTGAGGACTTGGGGCATGAACTACATCAGTTCAGCAGAATTTTAGATAGGAAAATAAAGACTGGGATGCAGAGACCTGATAGTACAGTGGAGCTTGTTCAGTTCATTGAGCCTTATAAAGAAGTGTTTTTTGAGCTCTTCAGACTCTGCAAAATAGCAGTCGCAATCCCAGTCAGTTCTGCTTCCTGTGAGCATTGAAGCTGGTCAAAACTTTTCTCAGATCCATCATAACTAATGAGAGACTGAGCAATCTGGGTGTACTTAGTATTGAGTCAAGGAGGTCAAAGGCTTTGAATCTTGATTTATTTGTTGATCGGTTTGCCAAAAATCACAAAAGCTGCAGGATTTGTTGCTGTAATGTGAGATTTTGGGAAGGAAACTACAGCCTGGGATGCAGACACCCTTATGTAAAGTAGAGATGTAACTGTTCATTGCCTTTATTTGTATATGTAAATCTGTGTGTTTTCCAGATATCACTGTTTTACGTTTATTAGAAATGTGACGGAATAGACGAAACTGATTAGTTCGCGTGCAGAACAGGTGTGCATTCTGTATTCAGTCTTCATGTTTGTTAAATAGCCTACGTGTCTGTGCTTATGGGAAATAATACATCTGAAATCTATGTTTTCTATCTATATCCATGTATTTTATTTAAGTCAACATTTAAGATTTGTAGACTTGTACATTAAATCCTTTTCTGTGGATTTAAAAATGTATATTTTCTGGTACTCTTGTTGCGTAAACTTGTTGATCGGTTTGCCGAAAACCGCAGGATTTTGTTGCTGTAATGTGAGATTTTGGGAAGGAAACTACAGCCTGGGATGCAGACACCCTCATGTAAAGTAGAGATGTAACTGTTCATTGCCTTTATTTTTATATAAATATGATATGGCGTTAGTGCAAAAATGGTACTATAACTTAAGCTGAAGCTAACAGTAATAACTATAAGATCTATCTGAAATAAATAAGTGTACTGAAACAAATACCAATAACTGTATTGCATTGTTTTCTTATGCGCAATCACTTCATACTGTCTAGTTCTCTTTTTCGTCCTGCGTTTATTGGGCCCCCCTCAGAAAATAACTGGCCCCCCAGTGGCCCCCCCAGTCAAATTGGTCTAGAACCGCCACTGGGTAGGCTCAAAAGACGTTGAGAAATAAACGAATGGCAGGGTCATACTATTATAACTGATTCGAACAACAGTCTCTTCTTGAAGATCTTTGTGGTATTGCTCTTGGTTGTTAAAAACTTGAAAATATACTCAAACCCGGGCTACTTTTCACAACTGTGCTTAGCTGCCCAATCATCTGTGAGATGGTTGTGAATGTCAGATGGTCATTTCGGCAGGTTACAGAAATGGTCGGGCACTGGACATTGATGCCAGCTTCCAACAGTTTTCAACACTCTCTGTGGACAGATTTGAGTTGGTGGCAAAATACATATTTTGATATGATCACTAGCTTTAGTTGTATTGTGCAACTTCCTCACGTTTAATGTTGCATCATAAGTGTCTGCATCATCCTTCAAATTGTTGCATCGTGTTGTGTTATCTTTTAGAATCCTAATGTTCTGGTGCACCATCATGTGTTGTAATGTTCTCTTGTGCTAGCTTGTATTCTGTCATGGCGTGTTGTGCTATCTGGTCGTGTGTCAGATTGTGTTGTACCGTGTCATGTTGCATTATGCTGCAGCATGTCGTGTTGTGCTCTCTCCTCTCAGTCTTTATCAGTGATGTATTAGGACAGAGGGTTACCTCCCCTCACCGTTGGGGATATATTTGCATTGGAGCGTCTGAAAGCAGCTGGAGTGAACCAGCTCAGTAAAGGCACCTGAGTGCTGAGCGCTTACTCTTTAATTGCTTCATTATCGTCTGTGCTAATCCCTCTCCAATTTCGACACTCTCATTTTCCACACTAATTTGTCCCGGTCCCTCTCCGGCTCTCTGCTCACACAGTCCGCAGCGCTATGGCACCTATTTGCTTTCCAAGGCAATGATAACAATTAATGCAGCAGTCGGCGGCGCTTGTTTCATATAAACCTGTTTTCAGCCGACTAAACAAGGGGCTGCTGATAAACAGACTCCGGAGCCAAGGCGGCGCAGAGCTTCACAGCACCATTTGTCTCTCTAATTATGCTTTAATTACAACTGTGTATGCTAATACACTAAACATTTGCATAGAACATTCACACAACTTTCTGCTTTCTCTTTAGGAGTGTAGCAGAAGGAGGAGAGATCAATAGCTCCGGTGCTTATTGAAAGAGGCCTGCACTGTGTTAAATTACATATGGGAATTGTTTGGAATTAAAAACAATGCCACAGTGCTTCCTTACAAAGTGTTTACTTTATATTGTTAGGTAACAGCAAACAAAGTCGGAGTGATTAAAGAATTAGGTGGCAATTCATTTCTTAACTGCAAAACATTGTGGTACATCTTACAGTAATAGAAGTGATTATAAGCACTCTTGACAAAGATACGTGGTGATGTTTTCTCAAATTAACTTAAAGGGGACCTATCATGCAAAATGCACTTTGTGATGTCTTTTATACATACATATGTGTCCCCGGTGTGTCAGAGAACTCACGCAACATCAGAAAATAAAACCCTTTCTCTTTTCCTCCGTACCCAAATCTTTTAAAAAGGGGTGTACAACGAGCGGATACTGATTCCATCCGAACTGACGTCAAATCGGCGGCGGACCCACAAGAAGTTGCTATCAGAAACAATGCCTGACGTGTTTTGGACGTAATCTCGTCTTTGTTTACATTAGCAAGCCTCGCTAACACTCAGAGCTAACCTGCACTGTAGAGCACATGTGTTTAAAAAGCAGGGAATAAAAAAATTACTCACCTTGTGATAAACCTGTAAGAGAAAAAGCATTGCAGCTCCATACTGTTTCAGAAACAATCCTTGACGTGGTTTAAACAGGATGGTGTTTTATCACAGCAGAATTTAACTTTATCTCCGGTAGAATTCTGATCAGGCATTAGCTCCGCCTCCTCTTCTTCTTTTTTTTCAAGCTAAGGACCCAAGATCTGCGTTTCTCTAACAGGGCTTCAAACGAGGGGTATGAGCAGTATGAGGGATGGCTACAATGGGTGAACTGTTTGATATTTTGAAAAAAAAACTTCACAGACATGTTTTGTATAGGTATGGCCCAACAATATATGTTTCAAATATAGCATGATAGGTCCACTTTAAGTGCAGAAGATTGATGTCATACCCCAACCGTAGCAACACAATGTATTAAATGTACTGTCTATTATCTCTATGTCAGCCACCCTTCACTCCGTGTGTTGCCATTTGCTAAGGGTATAAACACTTCTGTATTTAGACGTGGTTGGATACTCTTATGACCTTTAATATACACCTAGCATGTCACAATAGTGTTCTTCTGTAAATTAAACAACTGATCTTATTTTGGCCCTTGCTACTGGCATTTACTTGACATCTTTTGCTACTTGGCTTTCTCAGGGTCAGCCTCCCACTAAAGCCTATTACATTTGTTGAGAAAGGCAACAAACTACAAGACAAAAAAGGGCTCTAATTCAGAAGGTGGTATACACATAACACTATAAACTCTTAAGTAGTGTTGATTACATTTTTAAATATCTCAAAAGATCACCAAACTTTTCTTCATCTTAACACTATTTCATCACCTTGTGAATTGCAGTTGACCAAAAACTTTCACCTCAAGGTCCATTAAGAATCCGCTTTGTAACTTTTGGCAGATGGAGGATGCCCAATGTTCACGGAAATACAGACGTTCACATTTCTATTTTGTTGTTGCGAATTAAGCATTTAAACTATGTATAACAAATCCATCTGTTGGCCGTGATCGGTTGATTTGATCAGAAAATAACGGCTACTAAAATTACCTTGAGGTAAGATTGCTTTGTCAACCAATTTATATTTTGTGTGCTTGGTGTTATATATTATCCTCCTTCGCCTTTTACTCACCTTTGTTCTTTTCTATTTTATTCTTTGCCTCTCTCTGCACTGCCCCACTTTTTGCTCCAGTGAGGCGTTCAGCTACACACCTAACTTAACTACATGTCATTGAGTCATTAACATACAAATGACCTGCAGTTATCCTGTGATCGGGGCCCTCAAATGCCACCAAATGCTAAGGAACCACCATTTACAGATAAGTAACCCAGCCAGCTCTGGTAAGTAATTCCTTGCCTTACCGTTTTCGCTAAAATCAAGGCATTTAATTGGCCATTAAGAGATAGGCATCTGACAGTTAAGGTTAGTGGTAGAGGTGATATGACAGTGGTGGTAGATGGGTGTAAGATGGAGGCGTATGAGGAAACACATATTCACGCGCTGCAGTGGTCAATACGACACATAGCCCACTCCTTTGTAATTGGGGTGATGATCCGTCTCTATAGGATGCTCTCATAGCCGCTGACTGACTCAGTCCACCCTCAACAACAGTCACATGACTGCCTCTGTCATTATTTCTGGGAAGAAAAAGTACTTTCCATACATGACAGCCATGTAGCACGTAACTTACCGGAAATCTATTATGATTTTATTTGTTATTTAGAGTTTTAGAGATTTAGCCTTTATCTTAAATGTATGACTCTATTCAAAAATATAAATTGTTACTTTATCATGAAACACTATATTTATTTTCTAGGTTTACCACCATCAAAACAATAATAAATCATCTTTAAAGATTGACAAAACAATATTATATCTTAAATGATGTTCCTCAGCAGATGAAGTGTTCATATTTTCAACTGAAGCGTAAATGTTAGAATTGTAATTTACTGAATACTTGAGTTTCGTCAATAGTTTACAAGTGGCGATTGAAATCTTGATCTGGCCCTGGAAACTTGAATTTGAACACATAGATTAACGACAGCAACAAGAAGTTCATGTGATATGATTGAAAGCCACAAAAAAGCTCCATGTCAAAGATAAATAATGAATGTGGTCAGATATTTTAGTCAATTCAACATTCTATAATATTATATGTTGATTTTATATTAAACCAATGAACGTGGTTTAAAAAGTATTTTTGCTGTTTTGTATGATTGAAAAAACCTGTGATAATATTATGTTTGCGACAATACTATTATTATAATAGTAAGTAATTGAACAACATCACAATGAAAAACGTTCAAAGAGCTTGTGATCCCGAGAGCTACACTTAAAAACAAGCATTTACATTGAAAACAATGAAGGCTATAGCATCACTGCTGTTGACAATAAACCAGGACGGATTGCAGGTTCTGCCTCTTGTCTTTTATTGCAATTTTTGAAAACAGTTCCCCACACTCAGTGCTCAAAGAGACATTGTGTGTGAGAGTTGGATCAATATATATTTGGTGACCTAACCCCTCTGTCTTTCCAAGCAGGAAATCTAACAGCTATGAAGTATTTCATCTGGACAGAGCCGTAACCTATGACCCTGAGTGCAGCTAAGCCCTCCTCTCTCCACCAGGCAGAGTGGAAGTTGTTGCACACTAGTCTCAAAGTTAGTGGCAATTGAAGCCTATGTCTTATTCCGCCCTTGTCTTCATCTTTTGCAGTAGCACAAACACATTGCACACATCAAACGTCAGAATCAAACTTGCAGACATTTTAATGCAGATTTAAGCAAAAGTAAGTTGCACAGCAACAGATGTTATCATTGCAATGTACTTGTTTCCCAATATACAGTTGGGATGTATCATTTTTGTAGATAGAAGTCTATTAGATTTGTAGCAATGGATATGTAACATAAAGGGAATTTCACTAATGCTTAACTATTTGATTCCCTTTACTGATGTGGATTGGTTTCAGTTGTAAAATCTAAAGATAATCCAGGATTTTTAGCACACTAAAATGTTGCACAGCTGGCTGTTCTAAAATAGCCTACAATGAAAATCACAATCTATGACCCCCTCATTCTAAATTGTAACTGAAATGTATTCATCCAAGAGCTGCAGCAGTACAGCAAACATTTAAGCAAGTCTTCTTTTTTGGCTTCATCTCTTGTTTCTGTCATCAAAATTGAGATAGCAACTCAGAGGAGGACAAGACAAAATCAACTGTGAAAACGGAACAAATAATATTTCCCTCGCACATCATCTATCTGACAGAAGGCAGCAAAAGGAAAGGAGAAAAGGGGGAGAAAACAGGAAAAATCTTGGCCTGCCCGCCAATCTTTCATTCTCTCTGTGCTCATCCATCCTGAGTGCACCTCTTAATTTCCTGCCACAGACTGGGCAACAGAGACCTTCAGCCATTGGAAACAAATGATCTGGCCAGGGAGGGGCAACAACTCACGGCCGGCGGGCGCTGCAACACTACTCAGCTGCTGGGATTTACTTTGTATTACTGGAGTGGTTTTTTGGGACGTTGTTGTTTTCAAGATAATTTATCCAATGATCAAAAACAAGCTTTCTGGGATATTGTGTATTCCAACAAAAGATACATGCTTACATAAAAGTAACCATGACTAAATAAAAATGAAGATGTATTGTATATGAATAGTTGCTTTCAAGATTTAAATTAGATTGTATACAGGTATAATTTAGCTTTTTGATTGTAACAATCTTTTTAATTTGAATTAAATAAGTCTATTGGTGATAATTAGCGTTGGTGACAGTCATAAATTAATTTGATACTTTTAACAAAATAGGTGGTCACAGCATCAATTAGAACAGTCACACTACAAAAAGATCATTCAAGTTAACGATGAAAACATAAAAAAGATGCATGAATGTTTGTCTGATGACACATACTAATTAAACACACACTAAGATGAAAAGAGAGTGGGCTCAGACATGTCTCTGTTCCTTTACAGTAAGTTCTGTGTATTGTCGTGAATTGCTGGGTGGCCACATGGTGACACTTGTGACTCTATCGATGTCAACCTAATTTTACAGTGAAACCAGAAGCCTTGTGTCATCCTCATGTGAGAGTTGAGTAAGAGTCCTAGAATACACTGGGGAGATGATACCACACAGACACACAGACATATGCATGTACACACACACACATGCGGAAAAAAGTCAAAATCATAACACAGACGCTTGCACAGTGTGACACTTTTACACAAGGCGCAGAAGAATAGTAACTTTACTCTGTATACAAACAAACACATGGTGACCGATATGTCTCCTGGGATTACAGTGGCATGGAGCGTGACAAACGCCAGACGGACACTAGCACAGGGTGAACTTTGTGACTCTGAGGGATCATGGGACAGATGCCAGCTGAATGGACCATGTCAGTGCGACCAGTGTAAGGACATACAAGTCCCCAGTGCACTTCTTCTTTAAGTGAACCAGACATTTGCCTTGATGCAAGGTGGCAAAAAGCTACTGTGGGTGATCCTCAGCTTTGAATACACTCTGTGATACTAAAGACAATTCATACAGTTTGGGATTGGTATTTCCTTTATTCTCTCTATAAAGAAAGACTTTGCATATTTTGGAACCAAGAAAAGCAAGAGGTCCTTCTTCTCATTACCAACACTTTTATCAGATCAACTTACAAATCTGGAGGACATTATACACACATCTGTAATCCCCCTTTTGCTGGTTTAATATTGTACCACAGACCCTTGAAATTGCATTGATTTTTATTGTATAATGCCATGTCTTTTTATGCTGCTGCAACGCAAACATTTCCCAAATTGGGTTCAATAAAGTACTATATTATCCGTGTTATCTCATCTTATCAACCCACTTTACAAAAAAGAGAACAACCTACACATGTCAATAATAAACAACTATATCAAACCTCCCATCTTCAAGCAACGTTATTAAAAAAGTTAACTAATTATTGCCACTAAACAAATAGTTTGATGTTTTATAGTCTGGTTTTCAAAAATCAGAATTGAGAATGCTTTCGTTTAGTTATTTAATGACATCAACTTAAACACATTCATTGGCAGAATTTCAGTCTTGGTATTATTAGATCTTAGTGATGCGTTCGACACGGTGGACAACAACATATTGCTTAACTAACTGGAAAACTGGGTGTGCCTTTCTGGCTCGGTAATAAACTGGTTTGAATTCTACTTAAAGGACAGGGACTAATTTGTGGCTATGAGTAATCACACATTTGAGCTAATATGGCTTGCAGAGTTCCTCAAGGCTCCCTCCTGGGGCCTCTTCTCTTAAACGCTTTCACTGGCTCAGATTTAGAAAAAAATATATTTTGCAAAACACACTAATGAATATATCCTTATCACTCTGGGACTATGGTCCTATTCAAGCACCAAGTAAATGTATTGCATGGAAGCCAGAAGAGGAATGATTATAAATCAGCGTTCAGCTCTAATTGGCAGTGTTAAAACTCACAGGACCAGCCAGAAATCTGAGTGTAGTCATTGACCCACACCTGAACTTAAGCAGCTACAATAATACAATTATAAACGTTAGTCTACTATCAACTTGGAAAATAAATCTTGGCTGAAACCCTCAATTCTTTTAAATCAAGGTTGAAGTATTTCCTGAATGCCTTTTGTTGAATTAAATCATTATTAAATGCACACATAATAGTAGTATTGTTCTTTTAAACAGATTGTCAAGGTAACATTAGCAGTTAGCTCAAAGCATCACTGTGCCTATACATAACATATAGAATATTGTTGCACGTTAACGTCCTTCCACTTCACATGTCTCTTCCTTTTCAATCGAATTTCAACTTCAACTGAAGTTCAGCTCACTTAATCTGTATTCTTTTTAGATTAACTGAAATTTGGAAAAAAAGAAATTATCCTGAAACCTGAAGTGTTGCTTACACAGCTGTTATTTCAAATTTGGCCTCAGTGAGTGTAATAACATTTATTTTACTGCTTAGCCATGATAAATAAGTTGGGTCTTCAATGTAATGTATTATTGCAAAAGGCCACTGCAAACACAAAAGACTTTCAATCATGTGAGATGATAATGGTTAGCCGCAGCAGCTCACCTTTCAGATGCTTTTGATCGTATTAGCAGCAGCCTATAGAGGAATTCCTGTCAGATGACTTTGGTTTCAGGCAAATACAATTTAAGTTAAGTGGAACCGTCTTTGAAATAAATCAAATGTTTACAGAGCGATTAATGGGCTAAATTGAGAGGAATCTTGGGACAATAACCAAGGGTCATGGAAGTTTACGCTCACTATGTCCACTGTAAACTACGTAGCCCACAGTTGTTTGATGTAGGTCAACACTAAGTTACAGAAGTGATCTCAGCAAGATAAATGAGTAGCATTCGACTCTCACTTTGAGCTTCTTGAACTTGCAGGACTGACATGTTGTAAAGTAAACTGCCGTGTCCTGTACAGTATGTTTAATCTTTCTTTGGTCTGTGAGCTTTGTATGTTATTGATTAACTGAGTAAACATTTGACTGCACACACATTTTCAAGAAAGTGCAAATTACAGTGGCCCTGAGAGCTGAGTCCACTGCAAGTTAAATAAAAAATGCAAGCGGACAAAATACCATCAAAAGGAGTAAAACCTTCCCAACAGTTACAAAATTGAAGTTGAAAAATAAAAAATGATAAAACACAAGAAAATACTGAGAAAATGTAAATGTTTTAGTTTGAAAATCAATAAACAGACATTTTCAAACATTTACTTCTGTAACCCAGCAACAACATAAAACATCATTACTTATCAATCAACATCCTATATTTGATTGGATCCCTGAGACTATTTGCAGACGGTTCTCATTAGATTTGTATGTTTTATAAAGATCCTTTTTGCATGACCAATAAAAAACACACTGTGTGCTAAAGACTAAGTTACAGATAAGGAATAGAAAACATATGAATTACTTAAATGAACCAACAAGATATTTTCATGTACTATTCCAATACAGAACTGATGAAATATCAACAGGGCAACCGGTTGGCTTGAATCCGATTTTTCTCTTTATTATTCATTGTTAATTGTTTGCTGTGGATAGAGAGCTCTCTTAGTTTCCCTCTCTTTCTATTCAGTTGACATTCCTGATGGGGAAAATCCAGAATTCGTAATGAAGAGCAAAACATTACATATGCATGCAGACATTTTGGATCGCTTGCAGCTATAGTCTTTCAATGTTCCCGCTGCATGAATCTGCACCAACAACTACAGGGCCAAAAGAGCACGGCACAGAAATGACATATGTTACAAAGTTCAAAATGTATGTAACTTCCTCAATATTATCCTTGACTGGCTTGCTTTGTTTCAAATGTGTGTCCAAACCATGTACACAGATGAGTGACCTAGCAGAGGAATTCCTTCTGCAGCTCAATGAAATGGCTTATGCAGGGCAAATTTAATATGTGGTTTTGCCCAGACAATACCGGGGTTTGAGCAGATCTGCTATGCCCTGGAGCTGGGTGATGAAGAAGAGCAACACAGAGAAGAATGGGGCCGTTGTGAGCCTCTGAAAGTTTGATGGCCCCTTTGCAGGATGCAGAAAAACCTAAAAACCCAGGAGGACATGTTTCCCTCTGTAGGGGAAATAAGACGGGGAGCATTGCAGAAGTGCAATAGAAAAACACATTAAAGAAACTCATACTGCACTATCATTTCACTAACATTCGCACAAATTGATAGAAAGTCATATAACATGATAGAAGGATGTGGCTTTGGCAAATGGCTACAATTTGAAAGAAGATTTAGAATAAAGTCACAGACATTGTTGCACATGAATCTACTTCAACAAATTGAAAACAAAAATGTTTCACAGTCTTAAAACAGACAAGTCACAAGTCTTTATTTTACAGCACATAAAACTTGTAATTCACTTTGCAAAACACAACAAAATGTGTTATGGAGATTTAAAAGGTTTGCAAAATAATTGTCATTGGGGGAACTCCAGCGCCAAAAAAATAGGTTGCTTTTGATAATGTGTAGAGCCACATGGAAGTTAAGAATAGGATGACATTATGTTGTTTGGCCTGTTTAGGCAACCTTTGATTTAATGTTCGTTACCAATACTGCATCCCTAAACTACCCCATGGAAACACTGCTCAGTGCCTGCACACAGTTACCAGTAGATTCTCTGATTGCATTTTAGCACATGAAGCTCTTTTGTAAACATTTGATAACATTCAAAGAAGGTGTAAGGCTGCTCCAAATGACATTAGGTCCACTAACACAAGTCATCTGACAAGAATACCTCTAATTTCTAGTATAGATTGTTTTCATGCTGAATTCTAACATGATAATTACATTTGCTGTTCTAAGTTGCTTTCTCAAGTCCAGTCACATGTTCCCATTAGCCGTTTAGCTTCCCCTTTAGTTCTTGCATTGAGACATTACATGCCGACACGAGGCAAGCCAAGTGACTATAAACCGCAGCACTTTGATGATTTTGAAACATGTTTAAATTATATCATTAGCTTAATTCCCCACAAGCTCCTTCAGTGAACCAGATGCCACAGGCTGAATCAAAGTCAGGTGTTTTGTTAGCAATCAGTATAATAAGTAAAAATAGTACAAATTTAAAGTTTATCCAGTATTTTGTGTACATTTTCCATTGGCTGCTTCTGCATGTGGGTTTAAATTAAGAATTTTAGATTTAAGATTAAGAATGAATTATTTGTGAACATGCCCAAGGCTGCCAAATATAACTTTAGCAAATTTAGATTTGCATCATGGCTCACAGATAAGCAAGGACTGTTGCTTGATCATTTTATCAGAAAAAAACATGTGCAGGTCAAAAACAAAGCCATGAGGTACACACACACACACACACACACACACACACACACACACACACACACACACACACACACACACACACACACACACACACACACACACACACACACACACACACACACACACACACACACACACACACACACACACACACACACACACACACACACACACACACACACACACACAAACACCCTTCAACTCTCACTGTAAAAAGAAAATCAATCTACGGTTCTATCAGTTACGAGATGTTAGCCCCTTTTAAAAGGGAAATCCTCACTGAATTAACTACTGCCTGCAGCGCTACACGTCCCTGGATGTGTGCACAGTATGCCAATGTTGAGTTGACCAAGTGACCAGCAGAAAGATATTCAGTGTGAGCCCGCTGCCAGGTGCCATTACACTCCTCCGTCCAGCAGAGAAAAAGCAGTCCCACAACCCACCATCTGTTCCCAGAATGCCCTCAGCAGCTCACCGCAGTGTCCTTTCTATTCTATTTTGTCATCATAATTAAAGGACTTTTGGTTTGTGTGTGTGTACCAAAATCTTGTTGCCATCTTCTGAATAAAATCTTATGTGTGTGGCAAAGTACTTGTGCAAAACAGTCTGACTGATGCAAAAATATGAGACGTTTACTCCAAAAACACTTGTTCTTGTGTCCTAGGAAGAATGCAAAAGGCTACTTACAGATGCACATTTCACATTTACTGTAATGCATTCAGAGGTATAAAAAGGCCTTAGATTACCATTTTAAATTGTCAATGCACAACAGGTCACAGTTGTGCATGCAGAGGGTTCATTTTTGACACTGATTCATATGCAAAGACTGTCTGGGTTTTTATTTTAAAATCCCACAACACTCTGAGCATTGTGGTCACTGTGAAACATATTCCAAACAACCGCCTCCGTCACTTTTCATGCCAACTCTGAGTCATCCTGACTTACACATCCAAGCAACAAGGACCCCCCCGAAAACCCCCCCATCCCTCCTCCGTTTCCTCTGACAACAATATCTGCTTATGATCTGCCTTATGGACAAGCACACAGTCCTCACACAGTCACAGAGTGTGATTTACAACGCAGCCTCAATGTGTGGCGGTAGTGAAAGCCCCCCCACCTCCATCAAAGGCGCTTCCTCCGGCAACCGTGGCAGAGCCCACTGCCTCTGGAGCCCCTCATTATTACATGCGAGGGGGGACTTGTGATCTTTTTAATTATTCTGCACTTCATTTCTATCCCACCATTCTAAACGCAATATGATAATTGATTGCCTCAAATATCCATCTTTATAATCTCCCCCAGGCCCATAAATTATCCGACTTTGGGGCAGGGCGGACGAGCCGTGCAGGCACAAGCAGAACCCTTTCAGAGCCGAGCACAGCCTCGTCCCTGCAGTGTGCGGGGAGGAGGGGGGGGGGGAGCACCACTGAATGGGGCTGCTCTTTGGCTCGCTGAAAACGGGAGGGAAAAAAAGTACACTTGTTATCTTGTGAACCCTCAAACATGTAAGATAGGAATCTCTTGAATGTCAGCGACAGAAATGGAATTAACAAGAGATCATTTTATTGTCACAGAAGGTCATTAGGCTGCCAATCGGGGTAATTATGGAAATGATCGCCCCAGCTCTTTGGAATGTTTTCCTGCTTCCATAAGGACTTGAAAGTGTTCAATCAGCCTCTCTCGTGGGAAAGTTCAGCCATAACTGCAAGTGTACCAGCAAAATCAAATTAAGCAAAGAGATTTCATTAGTATTTATAGCCCCGAGGCATTTGTAAAAGTATGGAGCAGCAGAGTAATGTGGGACTGTGGAGGAGAGAATTATTGCTTAATGACAAAGCCATACCTAGAAGACATACACATAGATAATGAATAGGAGGCATTGATTGCATCTTTAAAGAGGATTCTTGAGGGAATGTAAAATATTGATGCTTGTATGGCTGACTTTGGACTCGGCATGGGTGTGAAGGATGTAACTTTGTTAACACTGTTTGGTTGTTAAGTTTATTATTAAATCATGTTTCGTTTCCTATTTCAAAGTATGACTAAACCCTGGAATATGAGCAAAATCACCTAAATCAAAGTTTGAGTTTATATAGCACCTGACTACATTTACTCAAACTGTGCTTAAGTATACATTTGAGGTACATATATTAGATTTCCAAATATGTTATGTTTTCAGCCTCTTAAGTTAGTATTTGGTGTTTTTTCTTCTATTAAATTACACTGAACTGAATCTTTTTGAGAATTTGACTTATTTGACTGCTCTTCACACTGTTAATCTGACTGAGACCAAACATGCTCAAAGTTGATCTGAAATTATGAATGTTTTCAGAAAAAAAACAAGAACATGCTTGTGAAATCTATCTGTCAGTAACAGATAGGGACATTTCAATTTAAATTAAAAGTGTAAATGATAACATTTGCAACTAGTTGCACACATGTATAGTAGGCCTATATTTTGAATATGAAAACAACTCCTGGGTAAATAGAGTAAAATGGGTTACTGATGATACCAATATAAGAACTTCACTATGACTGGCAGTCATTTTTTGGTATCACACATTTTCTTAGATTTTATGTCTGAATATGCAAACCAGCCACTATTCAGTTCTATTTTTGGTTCATTTAGGATAAACGTACAGACACAAATAGACAAAACAAGTACAAATAAACACCTAAATGTGTATTTCAGATGTTTTTTTCTCCGCTTCTAAAGAAGACGTATCACAGAAGCAAAATAGTCAGTATTGACCAGTGCATAAAAAACTAGGATTTGCCTGGGGTGTCTTGCTATAAAAACCCAATGTTAAAAGATAACACCAACCCAGGGAAAAATAACACTTTTGTAAAGCTAACCTCATATTGTGTCTGTGATTTATTGACCAGATTTGTGACCCAGTTTTTGGACAGGATGATGTTGAGAGTGTAAGAACATTATTTGAATCTTGAAGAATACAAGTCTATTGAGTTTTAAAATAAAATATCTTATTTAGTATACAACAATGGATTAGGTGAGACCAAATATACACCTTTATATTTCCCTTTGTGTAATAAATCACGTCATTGTCTGCATTAGAGATTCAGGACGAAATGAAATGAAGTCAGAGAGCTATGTGCACTAAATTGCAACACCTGATTTGAATCATTGGGTCTATTCAGTCCACTTAACCTCAGCATAATTGACAATTTAAAGGTGCAATCCTTAATTTCAAGAGACAGCACAACGACTTTGATTAGATTGTGGGATATGCACTTCCCCTCTGTATTAACAGACAAGGGCACTTTTTATTAAGCAAATAAGGGGATTGAGTAGCTACACATTAGACGAGAAACATGGTTTTAAGATGATGTGCGATAGCATTAGGCCTTCATGAGATTAAAGCACATTATAGACTAAGAGTGATGTTAATTTGAAATCTTTAGGATATATTGTAAAATATGACCTTTTTAAACATAAACGTTAAGCTAATCATAAAATCAGAACATATTTTCTTAAATCTTTAGCTTTATTTTTTTAATCCTCCTACTCATCCTCTTCGTCCACAATTCCTGTAGTTGGGTTCGAGAAGAGGTAAAGTGTCTTTGTGAGGAACTTGACAGATTATCTGAAGGAATATTATTATGGGCAGGGCAGGCAGGGATGTAGGAGGTAATTTAGTGTGATGTTACATATATGTATGCATCAATAGGCAAGGGGATATTGAGTTCAGGGGTCACACTGGCTGAGACTTTCCTTTTGATGTCAATTATGTGAAAAGCTGCTTAGATTAGTGCAGGGGGAGTCACAACATGAATCAAATTGGACACCTTTTCTGAAAACCATGCAGGATTGTATTGTGGATATGTTTTTTGTACACAAGTTATAAGGTTTCCTGTTGGATAGAGTGATAGTTAACATACAAGATTTACTGAAAGCGATTTTTAGATCATTTCAATCGACTTTTGTTGGATTTTTCTCCATTTATTAAACACCACCACTACCATATAACACCCTTTGCAGTATTAGCATTGTTTACTATCGTTTTATGCAGACAAAGACGGAAGACGCAAAACCAGGCTGCCTGTGTTTTGACACCGTGCTAAATGCCTGCTATTGGGCCAATTTGCACTGTTTACAACCTGAATCGCTACCCTCTCACAACACGGTGATACTGATGTGCAACTTTTCAGCCTCAACCTGAATGACAAAAAGCTTACAAACTGGGTGACATTGCAAGTACTTAACAAGTACACATTGGCATGGTAATCCGGCTGCATTTAGCGGGAGGTGTCACTTTCCCACCAGCACCCGCAAGCAGCCGCAGCATCCCCGGGGGCCTCCAGCTGAAGGACAGCCGGAGGAGAGGCGAGACGGCCGGGCGGAGGGGTTTGCGAGGGGACGGTGCAGTGATTTCAGGGATTTGCGGATTTGGGCAAACAATCATCATTTTTGATATGAGTAAAATACGTATTTGTACCGTCTTGCAAAAATATTCACCTGTGATTTAATTATGTTTTACCTTATTCGGAGCTTGTTTTTACGTTTGATAAGATTGTATATAATTATTGTTACAAACTAATTATATTTAAATAATCTACCTTTACAAAATTATTTACCTTATTAGATTCTCCATATTTACCCTGATGATAGATGGGATTTGATATGTGACCATTTGTGTAATATTTTGTTGTTATAATATGTGTACTTATCATAAATCTCCATAAATCCAGAAGTTTTGTTATAGACAGCCATCATAATCACTCATTATAATCTAAAACAATTAGGGAAATGTATACAACAACGTACAAGGCCGCAGACGAGTCTGGAAATGTATTTTAGGCCCTACTACCCAGCAAAATATTGAATATGAATATTCAATATAGACAACCACTGACCCAAGTGTCCAGTTGTTCTCGGATTCTGTTAACTCTGTCCGTTTCTGAAAGAAATATATTTGTTCTGCAGCTGCTACAGCAGAAACACCTGCAGACAAGAAGGTTAATCAACTTACTTCTTCAATTTAAACTTGCTATATCTATTTTATTTTTGTTTCAAAGCTCATCATAATATAATCTATCTCTTCCCAAAAATATGAACAAAACGAACAAAATCTAAAAAGTGTGTTAAAACGTGATTCCTTATCACCTGCTTCAATCTGCTGCATGCATGTCTTTACAGACGCGTCAAATAGATGTGACTTCAAACAACAGGAAATCAGACTCGTGGATCAGTGTCGTGTTTTGGGGGTCTTTGTGCTCTGTTGTGTAGGAGAGATGTGCTCCGGCTGATCCTGCAGGTTAAAAATGGGCTCCATCATTTTGTTTGACAGACGCTCGCAGGTTGATAGAGTGGATTCCTTGATAAGAGCTGAAAATGGTGATTTCCAAAAAAAGGAATCAGTCTTCCTTCTAGGGTTTTTCACGATCCACATGATCAACCATGAAACATTAAATTCTAGGAAAACATTTAAATCATTTGATTGTTTCCCAGCTGGCTGAAGTGTGGTTCACGGATTTGTGAATTGTTTTCATTTTTTGAGAACATCTTGTCTTTATTAAATCTGACAAGGTGAAGATTTGGTTACTGTGTAAAATAATTAACATAATGGTCGTGATTACAGGCGCGCTAACAATGCCATTAATTTATCATATCGTTTTACTAGCTGCTGCCCCCAACTGCCCTCTCACCTAATTAATTAAACGAGTTGCCTTACAGAAATCTGCTTTTACAAACAGCTGATTTCGATCCAAGAGACAGTGTTTTCGAATTGTAAATATTTCTGGCATCACTTATCATATGAAGATGATGTAAAATATCATGTTTGTGTTATCTGAATTATTGGACGCTTTGATAACACCGAGTATTTGAATAAACAGTTTTATTTCAATGACTAATAATTATATTCTACTTTTTTTTGGATTGAAATTACACTTTACATATTATATGGTTGACATGAGAGATATTCCTAATCTAAATGAGTACCACACATATTCAGTGCAGAAGAAATCCAAAGATTAAAGTCCCATATTTGTACTTTTTACATTTGGTCTTAATTCTTATATTAATTCACAATATAACATGCCCTGCAAGTAATCATGTGGTTGCATAGAAGGAGAATTAAAAAAAATGGATTTAAAGTGTAAAGACGTAAAAATAATGTCACCTTTCAAATTTCCTCAAAGATATATCAATGTTTTGATAATTTAAACAGCCACTTTGATTCTTGTCTGAAACCCTCACCCTGCTGAAGTTTCTTTGAGCTAAACCTCGCCCTCTTATGCAGGTGACCCTGACCTCTGACCCCTGAGAGACATGATGAGTACACATGGGGGACAGAGAGAGAAAAAGCCTCGCTCTCAGGAATCAGCAAAGCGTCACATTATTATGATCACAATTATTTGTTCGGTGACCTTGCAGGTAGTTTGCAGGGATCACATGTGGAGACTGTTTCCTCTCCATCACCTGAGCTGCTGCTGCCTCCTCTCTTCTCTCGGTTCCTCTAATGGTTTCATGCAGGAGCGAGTTGGCTTATTATACTAAAAGGTTTTGTCGCGCTAAGCCGTGCATGTGTGCTTAAAACGTACATTTCATTAACAAACTGCGGAGGTATAAAAGCGGATTTATGAGGCTTCAAAAGATCACAGGAAGGACGGGTTTGAAACCCCCTCTCGGTGCTGTTGCAGGCAGGTTATATCAGCAGTTACGCCGCCTTTCACACAACACTGCGACTCAGGGATTTCTTTTTAAAGGAGGCTGGCTGCACCTGTTTCTGCAAACACACACACACACACACACACACACACACACACACACACACACACACACACACACACACACACACACACACACACACACACACACACACACACACACACACACACACACACACACACACACACACACAGGGAAAGGGAGAGAGGTGTGTTAAAACAGTGGCTATATGACCTTCGCATTCCTTAAAAAAATCCTTCAAATTAGGAGACATGCATGCATGGGTCATAAAGCTCTTTTATTTGGCAGCTATTAAACAATTCTGGCTGCGTTTTTGATATGCTCCCACAATGAGGGTTTCGCTACATAAGGTAGAAATAGACTTCTATTGCCCAACAGGAATGCATGATATGTGTCCAATCAGAAAAGGAAAACAACTTTTCTTTTGGAGCAAAATCCTCTCAAACAAACAACTTTGAAAAGGGGGATTTCTCTTCCATTAATGAGTCTGAAAAAGCAAGAAAGATAAACCTACATAAACACACACGCGCCCTGCGGATAAGCAGGATAAAAGTTGATGTAGACTCTGGTTTCATCTGCTAAGTAGTCCGTATTGACGGACCTGCGGATCACACAGGTCACCGAGAGATTAACACAAGGAGAGTCTAATCGCAGGACACGTTTTCCTCCTTTGACCCATACGCGCATTATTAATGATAGCGTTTGATTAAACCCACTTTTAACCGGAGAGGAGAGGTGGCGGAGGTTGCGCGTGAAGCAGCACCTCTGTGCACTGCTAAAGGCAATTAAAGGATCACATGCACTCCCCAAACTGCAAGACACAAGAATAACATTGAAGGGATTTTAAAGCAAAAATATATAAATACATTTATGAAAATGTGCTTTAAATAAATAGCCTACACATTCGATTTTCTTCATGTGAGAAAAGTAATTACTTTTAATTATGTCATAAAGAGTTGACGTGTGAATTATTTAAATGTAAAATAGTAGTAATATCAATAATAATATTAATACTAGGATACTGCCTTAATTATAATCTTCTCTGCCTTATGGTGTCTTAATTGAACATAAATGACCATATGAAAAATAATCGTTAATACAACCTAATTTGCAATAGTTATATTTTAATGTATTCAAATAAAGCTATTTCACAAATAACTGCTTGGTGCTGATTATAGATATTTTCATTAACCTGCTACAAGACTTCCGATAAAATCAATTGAACGTTTAAATTGCTCGTGTCACATCGGAATATCTCTGCATGTAATGTATATATTGTTAATTTAGGGCACATGTCTACAGTCGCTTTGAACGTTAGCTGAAATACGGAATCTTCTCTTAGCCCTCCCAAAGGTTCTCTCGCAGCGGAGAGAGCCTATGTGTTGGATTCGAAATCCTCTCCCCGAGCCCCGCTCACCTTCATGCTTTGAATAAATGCTCTCTTTGCATTCACCCGCTGACCGCATTTCCTACTTTTTTCAAATGTAAAATCGGACAATGATTGGGGTCGTTAGCACCTCTTCCAAACTCTTAAGGAAATTCTTTATTCTCTCCTTTCATTGTGCTGCCGCATGCTGCTGCCGGTGCTGCTCAATATTCTTCCCACCTTCTGCTAATCCTGCGGGAATAAATAGACTTGAATTCATGCTTTGCATTTGCAGCTTGGATCTGAACGGCGAGCAGTGAAGCTCGAAATATCAATGCATGCATGCACCAAAAAAAGTAAATAAAAATGGTAAACGCTTACGCATTGACAAAGTCTCCAAAAACACTGACATGCACGGTAAATGGTTTCGAATTAGTACAAACACACTCATAAATGCACAATGTCACAGTTTAAAAAGCAAACACAAAACATAAGCTAAAGAAGGGCTCAGAGAACTTAGCTGTCGTCGTCTCCTTTCTGCAGCTTTCAACAGAGTTTGTATTAGCAAAGTTAAAGGTTTGGATTGTTTTTACGCAGCCACGTTAATGCGCATCAGATCTTTCAATCATGCAGGCCAATTTCCTCTCCCCCTCCTCCTCCTCCCTCTGCCACCGTTAAATGGTCTATGACGGACGAACACAAAAATCAACGGAAAGCAGCATTGCTGATGTCCCATTGTTGACAAATCCATGAAACAACTCCAGTTTGCATGGTTTAACAGAGAGGAGAGGAGGGTGGAGGGAGGGACGAGAGGAGAGGAGAGGGGGCGTCTGTCGTCACCAAACCACGTGTCCTCCACTGATAGTATATCTTATACTGGGAAAAGTAATCTATCAGACAGTCCTTTTAAAAGCTCGGGCCTTTAAAAGCAGCATGTGTCATCTCGACTTGGTTCTCCAAATATCACTCCTGTAGGAAATATACGCACCGAGAAGGGACGTCGGAGCGTGAGACATCTCCAAACAACTTCGAGGCAAGACGCGCAGCTTTACACAGGCCTGCTCACTTACCGAGTGGAGACATATTTGAAGAAGTTGAAGTTTCGTTTGCTTGACTGGCTTGCTGCCGGTTCAACCGTCGTTTAGATTATTTTGGAGACACCGGATCTCTTGACAGGGGCGAACAGAAGTCCAGCAGACCCGTCGCGTGTGCGCACTGCCCGCGCTGCTCTCACCTACAACTTCACACCCGGCTGCTCGGCTGTTTTGGCTCCGCTCGACTTTAGATTGAGGAAGCCGTGAGATGACCCTGTCTGGAGGCAGCGAAAGAGCCAGCGACATGTCCGGCCAAACTGTGCTCACAGCGGAGGACGTGGATATCGACGTGGTGGGCGAGGGAGACGAGGACTGCATGGAGAGGGGGGACAGCGACTGCGACAGCCCGGTGGGAGGCATCCTGCACGACCTCCGAGGAGAAGCGGGCGACGAGGACATAGAAGATGAAATTGAGGTGGAGAAGGAGGAGACGGGGTCTGGTGGAGGGAGTCCGTGCTGCGAGAGCTCCGGGGAGGGAGAGACGGGCACTAAGGGAGAGGGTCAGGACCAGAGCTCTACGGGAGGAGGGATCCAGAAGCCCAAAAACAGCCTGGTAAAGCCGCCTTATTCCTACATCGCCCTCATCACCATGTCCATCCTGCAGAGTCCCCAGAAGAAGCTCACCCTCAGCGGCATCTGCGAGTTCATCAGCAGCCGCTTCCCCTATTACCGGGAGAAGTTCCCGGCGTGGCAAAACTCCATTCGCCACAACTTGTCACTCAACGACTGCTTCGTGAAAATCCCCCGGGAGCCCGGCAACCCCGGCAAGGGCAACTACTGGACCCTGGACCCGGCTTCTGAGGACATGTTTGACAACGGCAGCTTCCTCAGGAGGAGGAAAAGGTTCAAGAGAGTTCAGCCGGACATGCTCAGGGACCAGACCGCGCTCATGATGCAGAGTTTCGGTGCGTACAGCCTCGGGGGGCCCTACGGGAGGCACTATGGCATCCACCCGGCTTATGCCCATCCGGCTATGCAGTACCAGTACATGCCGCCTATGGGTCACATGCTGCCCCCGGGTGTCCCTCTGATGTCCTCCGCGGAGCTGAACAGAAAAGCGTTCAACTCCCAGCTCAGCCCGAGTCTGCAGCTCCAGCTCAACAGCCTGAGCACGGCGTCCATGATCAAATCTGAGCCTTCGAACAGACCGTCTTTCAGTATAGAGAACATCATCGGGGTGTCCAGCGCCTCCTCGGTGTCCCCGGCCTTCCTGCGGCCTCCGGTCACCGTGCAGTCGGCCCTGCTGAGCGCGCAGTCCCTCTCTCTGTCCCGGACCTCCGCCGGGCTCTCTCCCATCCTCAGCGTGCCGTCAAATCTCCTCTCTGGACATGTTTTACCCTCAGCAGCGGCGGTATCCAAGTGGCCTTCACAATGACTTTAAAGCCAGATAAATAGACTCTTATTATTTTTATATAGAGACATTATTACGGGGGGAGTGTGATCAGCACAAATCAATAACACTGGACTCGGTAGCAAAGACTGTTGAAACAGAGACTAAAAGAAAAAGAAGATTTTTCTGTACAGGTAATATTTGTAAATATTTGTAAAAAGAAGAATGATTGTACCTGTCTTTTTTTGGTTTCTGTTTGAGATCTGTGATAATTATTTTACATTTTTCTTTTTTGTAGCGTATAGAGCTCAACTGGATACAATTTTGTTTCGTTTTCATACAAGACACAAACAAGCTCTGAAAAACAGTCTGTTTATAATTAAAAAAACAAATATATGTAATTCTATGTAGCTATATTGTGTTGTAAACTGAATTTATTTGTAAATAAATCTAAGACAGAATTAAAACCAGTTTTTCATTATTAACATTCATGAATCGTTTGATGGCAGACTTATTTCTAGAAAAACAACATTGTTTTAAAACCCTCTCACGCTATAAAGGCACAGTAAAATAAAATGAAAGTAAATTTTTATTTGACATGAAGGATAGTTATTTTCAAATATTCTTATCCAGTGCGATTGTGTGATTACATGTACTAATACAAATCAATTTCAGGCTTAATAATCAGCCTATTAATATCATCCAATTTTAACGATGTTTAAAGTCTGTTTTTGTAAAGTTACATTTTAATTTAATTTAATTTCAAACCTTTATTTAACCAGATGGTCCCATTGAGATCATAGATCTCTTTTTCAAGGGAGAACTTAATATTTTTAGTAATTATACTATTCTAAATAATTGTCTGGAGTAACACGAGACATTGAATTATGTTTGAACCTTTTCAGTAGGCCTATTCAATGCTTTCTAAGCTTGGAATTGCAGCTTTATTATAAGATCTACAAATTATCTTTAGACAAACAAAAAAGAAAAAATTAAAGGAACAAAAAGGACTCCGATGTATAGTCTGTCTATATGGATTCAACATTTGAAATTGATGTTAAAAGAGGGGATCATCATATCAATGGGAAGTCGTTAAACATCCTGTGACTTAGTGCGAATTCAAACCTAAGTGTGTGTCTCTCAAGACAGGCTTTTTGCAGAGGGGTTACGTATTTAATATAACATCATATTTTTAAATAAAATATATACACTTATAGGCCCAAACAATAAGACAACTTAATTGTTTAAAAAATATATATTTACGGTTGTTTTCTTAGTAATGATCTCTGACTGGAGGTCAGGCTTTAATCCACCATTACATCACTGCTAGTGTCGTTTTACAGGATATTCTACGGCTTGGCTTCTATAAAGGTAACAGCTTCGCAGTTGTGTCTGGCTAATCACTTTTACACAAACAGCAAATGGTGATCGGGTTGCTACGTGTGTGTTTGAGGGGGGGTTACAGGCGCTATATTTATCTGATCCCCATGAGAAAGAGAAAGGAGCCTCTCTGCTTCAATTCACTTTCAGACACCGAAGAAGGTGCTGATGATGCAAAAGGCTGCTCCAATGTCACCATGGCATTTCTTTAATTCATTCTCATTATTACTGGGCTATTATTATTGCCCTCATTCTATTATCAACAGAAGCAGTTCTGTAGCCTGAAGTATTTATTGTATGACATAATTCGTTTTAATGCAAAAACCAAACTCGTTTGACACATAAATAAAACGAAATACAGATGTAAAAATCATTTTAGCCATTACCATGTTTTCCCCAATTTTAAATCAAGGAGGTATTAAATATCAACATTCCTACAGTTTAAGGAGACGTGAACATGACGTCCAGGCACCAGGGGTCTCAGTGTGCAGAATATAATTCAGATTAAAAGGTGTATAGAAAGCAATGTGGAATTTGGTATTTTTTGGGAAGTATTTGAAAAAAAAATTCCCCTCAAAAATGTACCAAATTAAATAAAAAATAAAACTTGATTATCACGTTTATAATTGTCATTTAAATGCTGTCTCTGTTGTATTTGCTTCCTGTGTGAAGTAACGGGTTCAGCCTCAACTAAGCTCTCATGCTCTCATGCGTTAGAGAGCCCGCGGTAAACTGCAGTGTGATGTCTCTTTGCATGATGCTGCACCGGGAGCACCGTGAGGCCGCAGCTGACACCTCCAGCCCCGCGAGGAGAGGACAGCCGCCAGGGGGCGTTCACTGACACGCAGGGCTTTTCATTAGGGGTATCAAAAATCTGAGAAATACTTAAGAAGACACATCAACCTGAAAAGATGAAGGATAGATCTTCCCATACATTCCATTAAATCTTTTATTTTTATTTTTTGTCTAATAATTACGATGGTGTAAACCTTATAAACATATTTAAATAATAATTTCAGAATTGAAGGGACACTGAAAAGTTCAGTTGTTTCTTTTAGTTATTATTTTAATATGATGATCGAAATACATTTGGTAAATATTTGTATCTGCCCGTCTCAGTAATCACAGTACTTCTAATGCTTCCTGGTGAAGACCGATTTCAGATGTAATTTATCTTTGATTAGGGCCACTGAAGATGTTAATGTTAATAAGGTTGATATATAAGGTTTCAGTTACAGATGATGTTAAAATACAACGTTCAAATATACCAGATTACACGTGACTTCAATTGGACAGCATTATTCTTAAACCGAAATAGTGTTACAATATGAAATGTAATACAGGGGAAAACTACATATTAAAATAATATTTGCATTTATGTTAATATTTACCCATTACTTTAGTTTGTGTTTGTTTAAATCAATTGAACCAGTCTGCTCTTATTAATTAACCCGTTATTAAATGTATTCAAATCAAAAGCAGTTTTTGGTGTTTCACGTATTCATTTCCCAAACAAAACAAAATGCCGATTTGATGAATGTGCTTTTGCAGAACAAACATTAGACTGACCCCCTCGATATTGACCCATGCAGCTGCACCTCCTTGTGCACAGGTGTATGGAGTCTGGCCTGTGTTCCCACAGCTCCAGCAGACAGGCTATATTAGTCTCAAGCAAAAGTCTTTCATAAATAAAGTCCACTTTGTGGGTTTGGTGGTCCACTTTTTAAACCAACAATACAGAGCGAGCTTTAGTAAATGAGCCACAGTTGAATCAACAGACACGTTCATTTAGATATAGATAATGTTACATTGGTTTGAGTGCATGTAATTCTTATTCCACAGTGTGGCATGTCGGAGTGACTCAAGTGCAGCTAATCTACTGATACTGTACGTCTCACTGAGCCATTTTCCAATGAATTGGAGTTTGTAGTCATAGAAAGATATATTTTATTATATTCATTTCAGTCTTAACTTTTAAGCCAACATGGATGAGAAGATATTATCAATTTACTTTACTAGTTACTTTGTTTCTAATGTCAAAAATACTCTTTTAAAAGATAATTTCCCCCTATTTTCTGTGTTAAAAATGTGAAATAAAACAACATCCAAGAGAATAACATGACACATCATCGATCAAAGGTATCATTTGTTTCAGAAAAAATCCACCAAGCTTTTGTAAAATCAATCCGATACAGGACCTTGGATCAAATTAAACTTAGCATATACATAGATATGCATTTAGAGCTACAACCTTCAAACTACTTTCGTTTTTTTCTGTGTAGTTCCATTTGTCCAAGTGTACTGTACCATCTGAGTGTTTTGAAAAGAATAAATTACTCAATGTTGCATTGTCAAATGCCAAAACTATACATTTCAAGAGGACATTGTGTGAAGATGGAGGGACCAGCTATTATGAAGCCGAGCAGTCCCATTTCACATGTCCAATGCTGGATTGTAAACATCCTGGTGATAACCCACATTAATGTGTTATCTTTGACCTTTACATCAGAGAGGACATTTTGAGTGTCAGTGAAAAAGACTGACACAAAACACTGTGATAGGGAGTTTAGGGAGGCTATAAAAGGCCCAGACAGACATTACATTCCTTTAAATGCACACCATATATACTGGTGAATTTTCTAAACAATGAATTGATTATGCAAATTAGAGCATATTTGTAGTGAAGAAGGACTGCCAGGACTTCCATGTCTTAACACTTCACAGACAGACTTACCCCCGGACTTTTAGAGTCACTGTAATGTGAATGTGTATTTCTTTTTAACAAAATAGTGAGTTTTGTATTATGGGTTGCATTGTTCTTATGTGACAAAACATCAGAAAAGACGTGTGACTTGCTTTAGCAAAATGTGACTTATCATATGATAGAGTACAATGACATTGGCAAGCAAGGCCTAGGCCTCCATAATAACTAGGTCATCTTCCACCACAAGCTATAGCCTTCTCCAAGGCGGAGATCACAGACAGTAAATGTAGGTACAGCAGTTACTGAATATTTAAAAAGGCATAGAGATGAAGCAATAAATGACAAAGTAAAGCTGGCGTGGCTAGGCATTAATAACTAATAGGTACCCCTGAGTTATAGGCTGCTGCCTTTGTAATGAAAGTGTCATTGCAAATCAGCAGTTGTCCGAGGTTATTATTATTTATGCATAATTGATGCAGGAACCACAAGGAACATGTCTCACCCAACAAATCCCAACACCTTGGGAACAAAGACGATGGTGTCAACAGAAGGAAAGGTCACAGAGGAGACTACACCCCTGGGCGGAGATTTACATTGTGAGGCTTGCATTTTATAACTATACACATATCTGCACACAGAAGGGCACAACAAACTAGTTATAAAAGAGACAACTGATCCTCTATTGCTCCACATGAGGAGGATGATCCCATGCAAGTGTACGTTGCAATGGAGTTTAAAATAGATGAGATACATGTAGTTATATTTCTAAGATGTCTCAAATTATGGTTATACTTTTTATAACATCAAAGGCTTGCTGTCTGCATAGTAGTCATAGCAGTGAGTTAGATAATCACATGCAGAAATGGTCTGGCTTAATGACAATGATATAATTATTTTGAGATGTACTATCAGTGATTGGAAAAAAGGGGAAATCGATTGTCATTAAATAATTTATACATTTTGTTCCGCAGCCTGTTTTATGTTATTTGCTTACTTGGTAATTACATTATTGGAAATGCTTATGTACTGCTCGATAAAAGACACTTATTCAAATTCCGACTTCTAAGTTTAACACAGGGTATAAGTTATTATTGAGTTAAGAGTGGACAAATAGACCTTTAATAATGCACAATATCAATCAATCCATCATAAATCTCACCTAAACCGATTTGGCATTTACATTACTAGGAATTTGGCATCTTCAAATCAAATTGGTAGCAATACCGATTCAGTCACTAGTGATGTAACCATATTTTTAAGATAAAGTAAAACTACCTATCTATCTGCCATAGCTACAATTAAAACTCGTTTAATAAAGTTACTCTAGCTTGAGTTATGAAGCGATGTTTCGAATGACGATAATATCGTCTTTTTCTGGGGGTTCCTGAACGCCTCACGTCTTTCAGAGCTACGTCACCCGGCAGTGCCCAATGAGAACTCGCAACGAAGTCTTGATTGATGACGTATACAGGAAATGTAGACATATTCCAAAAGCAGACAGATATTTTAGCTTTTATTTCTCCTATTTAAGATAATTTAAACGGACGAGGTTATGCAAACGTGGAGTCTCGTATCCCTTTGTGTGTTGCTCGGTCTTGCTGCAAGATGGGGCGTTTCGTTAAACTCATATTCAGGTAGGAAATGTGAAGTTTACCGTTTACATGCTGCACAACTGAGTGCTCAATGCTACACAGCTGATTATTTGAGTGGATATTGCGTTTTCTTTACACGTATCAGGGTGGTGCTTTTGGCTGTGTGTGGTTAAATGCTGTCAGTTCGTGATGTAAGTCGGGTTCCCATTCATCAGACTAAAAGCTTTTTCTCCTCCAGGGGCGGGGAAAACTCCCATGTTTGGCGACTACGAGGCTCAAAGGCACTGGCAAGAAGTGACATACAACCTCCCTGTGCAGGAATGGTCAGTCTGAAGTTTGTTTACTCAGTGGAGCAAGTTTGAGAACGCCAACAATGTCCAGGCAGCTGAACATCTTTGGGGTTTTGACAGGGATTGGACATATTGTAGTGATCGCACTTAAAACACTAATGTTTATTAAATGATGGGATCAGATTCTGTGAGTCACCGACCTACAATACCAGTAGTATGGGATGAATACAAATCCAGAGGATAACCAGAAAAGTGAACAAATTAAAGCTGAAAATGCCCGTATTATATGGCTGCAACTTAGGATATAATATCTATAGGCCTATCTATAAGCAATTCAGATGTCTATCTTATACTTGTGGATAATGCCATTTTGAATACTATTTAAGATTGGATATAACACCAAAAACAGATTTTAGATTCTGGATTATTACTATAAGTGAATGATTACCAAAACACATACAAAAAATAGAGAGACATATCAATACAAATAAGCCACTAGGGGTTGTTATTATGCTATTAGACTGTCTGCAACATCAGACACTTCCACATTGTCAGAATAAATATATCTGAAATGTTTACTTATCCAGGTACTTCAACACCACTAAGAATGACTTGAACTACTGGGGTCTTGACTACCCTCCTCTGACTGCCTACCACAGCCTGATCTGTGCTTTTGTGTAAGTATGTTTTTATTTGAGAGTTTACATGACATCTCTGCTTACATTTTTACAATGTTTATTCATGAACACATTTGGATATTCCATGTTTTGTCAGTTATAAAATGCCACAAATGTTCTACTTACTTGTCCATTCTATGTACCCATGGGTAACTCTAAAGCCAGCCTGTCATTTAAGCATTATAAATACCTTCATTTCTATACTATAAATATATTTTCCTGCAGAGCTAAGACGATAAACCCTGAGTGGGTGGAGCTTCACAAATCCAGAGGTTATGAAAGTCCAGCGCACAAGTTGTTCATGAGAGCTACAGGTACAGTAACTACCAGAAAATAAAGTAAAATGCTTCATTGATCCATATTGAACTTAACCTTAAAATAGCAGTTTATTTAATTACAAAGAAGATTTATAAAATAATACGGTTCTATGTTCGGTTTCAGTCCTGGTGGCAGATTTGTTGATATACATCCCTGCTGTGGTTTTATACTGTTTGTATCTGACTGAGGGATCCTCTAAGAAAAAGGTAACACACTTGCCCGGTATGAGATGAAATCTAATAATTTTTTCAGCTAAAGATGAAAATAAGCCACCTTTTTGGCTACAGTGAAATATTGTGGCATGAGGAAGTTATTATTGCAATATAAATTATGCCATTATATTTTCCAGGAAGTTATGAATGTATAAATGCATTTCCAGGACAGTCCATTAAAGTGGATGTTTTGTAATATATCTTAATGAAGCAAACATTACAGGATCAACACTAGAACAATTCCCAGCATACATTGCAATTTGTACAGCGCAACATGGGACAGACTATTATTACCTTAGGATTCTAAGAATGAATAAGCAAATACTGAGAAGAACAAACGATTAATTTGTTTGGACGTCTCTTTCACACAACAAAGTTTGCAAATGAATGTAATGTGATTCAAATGACATTGAATGCCTCATTGTATAATAATGACCAGTCGACTATAGTTCATTTTTAGTCATGTTTTACCCTTCAACAACTAATAAATGCTCCTTTTCTCCAGGTTTCCACTCTGCTCTGCTTCCTTTTATACCCTGGCCTCATTCTTGTTGACTATGGCCATTTCCAGTATCCTTTATGTACAAGTGCATTTCTACTATTTATTTACTCTGATATCATTATTGTAATTTGCCTGTTACCATCTCTTAAGGTCAGTATTTCACTGACTTTGGTCCTAATCCTAATAGATTACATTAACAAATGTATATTATATAAGTTATATTGTCTTGTATCCTTTAAAGCACATACAATAGTGAGGGTTTAAATATTGTTAAGTACGTGAAAAATAGATTCGAAGACATTTTTAGCAGAATATAATCGTTAACCGAATCAGGTACAATGGAGTGAGTCTGGGTTTTGCCCTGTGGGGGGTTCTGGCTCTGGGTCTGGGCTGGGATGCTTTGGGCTCCGTGGCTTTTTGCCTGGCTCTCAACTACAAACAGATGGAGCTGTACCACGCTCTGCCCTTCTTCTGCTACCTGCTGGGGAAGAATGTCAAACTGGGCCTGATGGGGCGAGGGTGAGTCTGTATTTGTCTTTTGTGTTGTCTATCTTCTGCACTTAACATTGTTTTCTTTATATTTTAACAGTTTGTTTTGTTATCTACAGCATTTATTTCCATTGCATTATGTCCAACGTACACACACACACACGCACGCACGCACGCACGCACGCACACAAGAACCCTTAATCATATCCCTTAGATAAATTGGATGGCTTGGATGTAATTTACATGTCATTTGTTGACATTTATCAATAATGTTCTGGTACATTACAGGAATGTGCACATACATTTGGAGGGGCTATTGCTCTAAACTGGAAAAAGGACCTCCCCCCCACCCCGAAAAAAGACCTTTTGAAAAAATTCTAACTCGTTTTTAATTTAAAAGGTTAATAAAAGAAAAACACAACACTGTCATTGCATTTGACACTCAGTTGACTTTTAGGTCCACTGCTAAATTTGTTATTCAGGCACTTTTTTAGTTTTGCAGTCCATATCTCATTAAAATATAATGTTGGTAACTATTAAAGAAAAAATGGGGACAATCCTGTTTTAATGTAGTTTGACCATTGTAACTGCTGTGCAGACATACTGATAAAATAGGGCTTCTAACTAATTACCTTAAATAAAATCACTAATTAATGAAACCAGTTCAATACGCATTATTCTTATTCTTATCATTCTTTATGAGCGCAGTAACGGTAAGGTATCTAATTACTATTATTTATTTAGTATTCCATAACTTAATAACAGAGATGGTCAAACTAAAGTGGTAGAGACATGGCAGAAATCCTAAAATGAAGCGGGACAGTGAAGTGTTCTCCCGTATGTGAGAGGGCGATGAAGAAAAGAGAGCGAGCGGTACCCGTCGAGGGAGTTTATGGAGCAGAGTAAAAGACACAGAAAAACAGTAACAAGTATATTTAGGTGGTTTTTTTGTAAATAACCGACGGTATCAAGAGGAAGTAAAGTCCCCTGGTTTGTCCCCTATACTCTAACGCCAGGCAGGCATTTGGTGTGATCACCATAGCCATATGAGGCCGGAGGGCTTTCCTTTGCTTCCAGCTGTCAGATTGTAAACAAAGTCACGTGACTGGGGGCAGATGACAGCGCTGACAAGGTGTGTTTTTCGCAGCGAGACTCTACAATACTAATTGTGGGCTTATCATGTTGATTCGAAAACCATAGAAAACAAAAAAAACTCTCGCTCTCTCCAGAGGGGCAGGTCAGACAAAAATAGCTAACGGGCTGTTGCCCGGGCAACATTACCCCGAGCAACATTAGCCCGGGCAACATTAGCCCGTACCTGTGCACGTCCCTGGTACATTATATAGATCCTGCTCACCATTCTTCCCCAACTACTACCGAGTAACAGCGTATTACACAAATATAAAAATGTGTACAATAATAATTACCTTTCAGCTTTATATAGTTATACAAAATATCCTTTCATGGCCTTTTCATTTATACAATTATTTTTCAAAGAGTGTACTGAAGGAGTCTGCACTACATGTTCTAGAAGTGTGTTACCTGCACAAAGTGTGACAGTTGTTTTACTTTGACAAAAATGTATGTTTAAACCATTCATCCATTACATTCTTTGGTTGTCAAACAATTGCTATTGTTGTCAACTACTAGTAATTATGTTCATGTTTTATTTTCCTCCTAAAAACAGATATGCAGATATCGTTTACCACTAAGTCATTATTTGAGTGCTATATTTAAATATTTGTTTTAGCTATTCCCTCATCTTTTCATGCACTCTTGTAACTCCAGAAAATGGTCAAAGTTCAAGCTACAGTTCACCGACAGTACAGTGTGACCAAATCATTTGTCATGTGAGAGATGTATGGAAAGGGATGGGGGAAAAAGAGCTACAAAAGTGATTCGTCATTCCATGTCTGCCTTCTTAAAAGAAAACAATGAAGGGACAGTCCAACATCTAAGTATACTATTTATAGTTTGTAAAGAACACAACTTACTGTATGTCTCAATAAAGCAAAAACTGGTATAGAGGTGTATTATAAAGATTATGTTTGTGTCCGTGAATACATCATTTCTTTATATAGGTTTTTTCTGTAATGCATAGATTTTTCAGCTGAGTGTTTGAAGCAGATACGTAGTGTGAGTCTATAAGTGAGCAGTGTCCTCAGGAGAGCCTCAGAATGACTGAGGTAATCAGATTGGATGCTGTTACTAGTGTGTCCAGTGTCTGTTTATCTAGTAACAATGTACCAAGGGCATTTAGTAGCAAATGGAGAGCTGGATTAGAAGAGCCGGGGGGGCTGGGGAGGAGATATGTCCAGATGTCTCTCTCGCCATGCCCAAACTCCTCAGCTATGCCGCGTGTGCAACTTAACCAGCAGCTTCACAGTTACAGCTGACGAGATAGTCTGACCTACAGGAGACTTTCAGCTGATGCATTGCTTTCACTGCATTCCTCATCACGAGGGTCAAATCCCAAATTTAGGACTTGCGGACAGCATGTTCTAATTGTTTGAGGAATGGCAATAAATGATGACAAACTTAAGCTACTCGCCAATGTCAACATTTCTATTTTTGAGTAAATTACTTTAACAAACAATGTCAAAATGTTGTGCCTATGTTATCATTTTATCTCTGTACCTTCTGACATGATGCTTGTCTCCATGCTTGTCTCCCTGTGTGCCCCCCCCCTCCTCTAGGCTTTTCCTGTTGGTGAGAATTGCTTTGACAGTGTTGGTGACTTTTGCCCTGTGCTGGCTGCCCTTCCTGTCTGACCCCGGTCAGGCCATGCAGGTGGCCAGGAGGATCTTTCCCGTGGCTCGCGGTCTGTTTGAGGTACAGTAGTGTTTTTTCAGTGAAAAGTCAGCCTGGAAAACCACATCTGAGAAGCTCGATCATGCCTTTGGGACTCTTAGTTTTATCAAAAAAGCATTTGTACTCTTGTCATGCAAGCTATCTAAGAATAGCCACCGACAACCCCAAAATATATTTTAAAAACACAAGTGGAGGAGGATAATATCTCTTCTTTTATCTTAAGATAAGATGATCCACACAGGTCACATGAACATTTCCTGTGGTAGTTCTCTTTGAAGTCTTGGTTGTCCTTGAGCTGGTGCAGATGTTTAACCTCGTCACTACCCTGTTCCAATGTATGCATGAGAACGTGTATCCCAAGGAAGTTCAGCAATGTCTGAGTAAATGTGATGTGTCCTGAAATTCCTCCAAAAATCCAATAGCACAAAAACAGTCCATCAGCAAACAGGCTCTATCAGAGAATTATGGACATATTCTAACTGTGTAATGAACAGAAGACAGTAGTTTTACTCAAACATCGGTACCACTTTACAATAAGACTAACCTTATGAATACGAAGTTTGTTATTCATTTATTAATTAAGTTGTGAAAACTTTATAAATCATTAATAAGCTTTTATAAGACATGAGATAAACAGGGCAACAGTGACCGGTTGCTTGCCAAATAGTGAGCTCACTTCATTTCAAACCTTTATTTAATCAGATTGGTCCAATTGAGATCATAGATCTCTTTTTCAAGGGAGACCTGCAGCATATAGGTTCCACATGAAACATAAAACAATAAAGGACATCATACATTATATTTACAGGATACATTTACATAGTTATAGACATTTACAAGTGTCCATAGTATCAACAAGCATTTCATTTAGCCTAGCTTTAAAAACATGCAGAGGAATGAGATTGCTCAGTTTCAATTCTTGCTGAAGATTGTTCCAAGCAAGTGGAGCTGCGCACATAAAAGCTGTCTTACCTAAGGCAGTTCTTGCTTTTGGCACATGTTACAATACTACATCATGCGATCTCAGACAATAGCGGCTTGCAACTCTCTGTGTTATCAGTAAACAGATGTAATACGGGAGTTTACCCAACAAAGCTTTATAAATAAACGTGTACCAATGACTTAGCCTCTTTACAGTAAGTGATGGCAAACCTGCCTTGGTATACAGTGTACAGTGATGTGTAAGTGCTTTACAATTTGTGACAAATCTCAGTGTGCTGTGATGGGTACCGAGAACCGGTACTAAGTCAATACCGGTACCTGATTGGACGGTATCGGTATACCGTTAAGCCGCTGGACAAACGGTGCTGCTATCGGTATATGTGTTACGTCTACTTCCTTCGTTTAACTTTAAACCATTCTGGTTGGTTGGGAACCCTCATCCCGTGTGATGTATCCGGTTTGAGACCCCTCTGATTGGCCACTGTAAATGCCACTCGTCATCTCTCTCAACAGCGCTCTTATTATTGTTGTGAGACTCCCGCAGGCATGGCGGACAGAGCGAAGCGATCGAAGGTCTGGGTGCACTTTAAAAAAATGTCGTGGCGATAGTGCAAGTTGCAATCTATGTACTCAATTAGTTGCTTGTAAAGGGGGTAACACAAGCAACTTAATGACGCAGTGCTAGTGCTAATAGTGCTAGCGGGTTTCAGCCGCGCCGTGTGTAAATGTGGCCTGAGCGAAGGCTCGCAGGCAGGTTAGCTGCTGCGCACGGGTAATATATTTTGTTTACCTGAGTGCAATCTTGCAGGCACATCGCCTTGTCTTTTTTTTGTTTATTAACACTGACAGTGTATTAATGTGAGCTCCTACACCTATAATAATTTGACCTTTCATTGAATGCTTTATAAACCAGTTAAACTTACAGATGTCATTGTGAATTGGAAAACTGCATTTAAAGGTCAACGTTTCAATGTATGGTTCAGCAATTGTTGGTCGTTTACTAGGAATTGACATATTTTAAGCTCAAAAACGTTGTTCTATGTTTAAACCTTCTGACACATTTTGACGTGTTTCAGTTCAGCACATCATTTATTTTGTGATGATTTAAAAGTACAATCCAGAATAATATACGTACTCGCCTTTATCTTTTTGCCATCTTAGCCTTTTGACCAATTTCTTCATATCACAGTTTTGCATGATGTCACTGTAGGACAATGTTTTAAGGATCTCTTGTCGAGCTAGGTTGTCAGTTTGAAATGTCTGGATGAAGATGTAAATGATTTACAAATGTTAAAAAAATGTTTTAAAAAATGCCTCTTTTCATCCTCTGTCTGAGGGAAAACCCCCAAAAGCATGATAGGGCGAACCAGGCCCCTTTAAGTTATTATTGATTTGTGTCTGCTTCTGAGAAGCTAGTGTATAAGTTATACAGTTATTTCTGCAATGACAATACAATTACTGTTTAATCTTCACGTTTGTATTCATGTCTATAATTTTGAGCACCAAATTATTGAAAAGTATCGATAAGAGTATCGAAAAATACCGATAAGCAGTACCGGTATCGATAAAATCCTAACGATACCCATCCCTAGCTGTGATAGGCGGCATCTAACTTGTTCAGGCAATTGGCAGGTGCATTCATATACAACTAATCACCAAAGTCCACCACAGGTAAAAAGGTCACAGTGACTAGCCTTTTCCTGGCCTCAAATGAGAAACAGGACTTGTTTCTGAAAAAGAAACCTAGCCTAACCCTCAGCTTTTTAAGCAGGTTATTTACATGAAGTTTAAAGGTAAGACAATCATCAAGCCAGATACCAAGATATTTGTAACAGGTAACCACTTCTAGTACTTTTCCTTGCATAGTAACAATATCTAAAACAGGCTCTGGTGTCACATGTATCTCTACTGCTAACCCTTATTAGAAATGGTAGTAATTCATTAATAAATGGGAATGTGTTTAACACTCTACAATAAGGCTCCCTTTTGTCAATTATAAATGTTAGTAACTCATAAATAAATGGTCATAAAGAGATGCCAAGAAACATCTAATTGGATTGGGGGAATCAACTCGGTGAACAACAGATACCAAGGACGCTGGCTGATGAAGAAGACGAAGTAAGCTAGGTAGCCAATATTCAATTCAAAACCTTTATTTATCCAGGTGAAATCCCATTGTGATCAATGATCTCTTTTTCAAGGGAGACCTGCAGCAGTAGGTTCCACATGAAGACATAAAAACATAAACAACAGAACAACAAAAGGACATCATACAGCAACATTTACAGGGATTACAATTTACATATCTATCCACATATACAGGTACCAAAAGCATCTGATTGTGTAGCATCCAACCGAGCTTTAAAAACATGTAGTGGTACCAGATTGGTAATTTTCCATTATTTTTGCAGACTGTTCCAAGTTAGTGGAGCTGCACATCTAAAAGCTTTCAATATAAGGCTTAGTCATCTTGCCAAATAGTGAGCCTGTGTTGACGTATGAAAACCATGTTAGAACTGGTTTATAAATGGGTTTTTTTTTTAGAAGAGAGAAGTCAGATGTTTCTGGGAGAGCAAGTAAGGGGTCTTTTTCTTACCTCTACGTAAACTCATTATGTAGTTGCAATAACTGTTTCATTAGCTCTTTTCTAAAGGCGGTGTATTTCAAGAATTTTCTGTGCTTGTACAAATATATTATTTTGGTATTTTTAGGCTATAGAAAATGTCTTCTTAGACATAATAAATAATATTGGATATTCACCCAAATCCTCACTCTCTTAATATTTTTCATATAGTCCTTAAGGGATAAATGGAAGCACAAGGCTGTGACCAGTGCATGAAAGTCAGACACCGGTCATGCCCTACACATGCCCTTCCACCCCGCAGTGCTTAGCCGGCGGGAAATGGATATCCTGTAGGATGAAAGAAAACAGAGGAATAAAACGGGGAAAGGTCAGGAGATCAGTGTCACTCTATCTCTGGGAGGTCTTGGGGTCCGGGACGTACAGTAGGAGGATATAGATAAATCTTACTAATTTATAGCCTGGGTGTTTTCAGCACTTCATAGCAGAGCCATGTTCTAGCCGTATGAACTGACGAGTGGGGCAAATGCTACATTTAAAGCCGTATCGGAGCACATCCGACAACTGTTGCCTGCTACCGACTTTATCTTGGGAAATCATATAAGTATGATGGGCTGTTTCATAGCATGCACACACACACACACACACACACACACACACACACACACACACACACACACACACACACACACACACGTATGTTGTGGTAAGTCAGTAATTGCCTCTGAGAGACAAAAAGGCACAGCACTATATTAAGTTAAAATAATAGTGCGATAGTTTACAGAGAGTACTCCAAAGACTTCAGCTGGCAGCGTTGAAAGCTGTCACTGAAGGAGCAGAGCTAAAGTAACTGTTTCTGTTCTTGCTGTGTGATTGACAGCTCAGAGGCCTGTCAGTCATTTCAAAAACCCCCGTATCCTTCACCTTGTCCCGGTCCCTGAGGTGGCACCCACCACAAGGTCTCGCGGATGTGAGAAGTTAATTGAACATTTTTAACAGGGGAGCAGATGGCAGTGTGCGCTGTGGCAGTATTTGTTCAACGAAATGATACAAACACAATACACAGGGTGTGAGAGACACTATCCTCTCCTGTGACGACAGCATGAGAGGCTGTGGGGGTCGCGTCGTCCTGAACTAATTGTGAAATTGTGCACGTAAGCAGAAGCTTTGGACAAGGGGACAGGGGTGAGAAGGAGGGTGGCGGGGAATGGGGTGCTGGTGACTGGTGGTCGTGGCAGCTTCTGGGCGGGAGCAGTTGTAAGTTTACCCACTGAGCTGCATTCTGGCGTCTCACGTTGCTGCCTGCTCACAAAAATGGCACCAAATGCTTCTCCCTGTGAAATTCCATGCTGGCTTATAGGTGAAGGTGCCGCGCTGCTCTTGCTCCCCTGTCATTTGCCGATGGAACCCTCTGCTGTTCATATGTTGCCTTTCGGCTGCTTTCAGGAAACTTCCCGTAGTGGTTATTTGGAGCGGGAGGAAAAGAGGAAGGGAGAAAGGGGCTTAGACAACACAAACGCTGGATGGCCCATGCTGCTGACTATGCTGCCATTAATATAAGATCCACACAGCTGTGCTGCGAGCAGCTGTAGCACAGAGCAGAGAGAGGAGGCCAGAAATAGTTTCTCTAGACTGGGCCACACTGAAACCACTCGCTAAGGAATCATAAAGATGATCTAGGCACGCTGTCTCTGTGACGTGTGATATCATAGTGCACAGTGGCGGCTCGGGCTTCGATATCATCTGATCCCCGCACAACTGCTTAAGCACTTAAATCGACTGAATCTCACAGCAACGCCCTGCTCATGTCGTATAAACCACAAATACTTTTAGCCTGGTATTAGGGCTGTAACATAGCTTCCATATTATTTAGATATCATTTTACAAGTTATCTACAAAAACAACACAACATTGATTGATACATATGACATGAGAGAAAAAGCAATGACATTTTTCTTTGGAGCTTCAATGGTTAGTTTATTAATGAATTTGTTCATAGACATAACGTTTATCAGCGACTATTTAGAAAATATATTTATAATTTTAGTCTTAAAAAAATACCACCCTCTCCACATGTGATTTTTTTCTGCTTTTTGTTTCATATCATTTAAAATAAATATGTATGTTACAAATTGAGGTGTTAGATCTGTGAATTTGTGGTATACATTTCCAAAAAAAAGTGTTTAAATTTAAAAATAGATTGCTTGTATGTATGTTTAATTAGTTGTCTGTTGTTGGTCTGTATCTGCTGGTTATGCAAAAACTACTTTGGTTTGACATTTCACCTGTGTGCCCAAGTTTACAAATAAGTCCCATGCTTTTTCTGACAGGGGGGTCAATTTATGGAGGAGGGTTACGCACTTATGCCCCTCTGGAATGCCCTGGGGTATTTTTATTGCACTTTCAGTTGGGAAATTATTACTTATGTCACCTATTTGCTCTTCAAAATAGAACTCTGAATGAGTTATTTACACAGGCATCAAGGAATGTGTTTCATTTAAAAAAGATTGTTGGTTTGTGTGTACAGGATAAGGTGGCCAACACATGGTGCAGCTTGAACGTCCTGATGAAGATCAGATCCATTCTGTCCAGTGACTCCCAGATGTACCTCAGGTAATCCCTCTGTCTGTCAAACAAGATTACACTTCTACTCCCCTAAATTTTGCTGAATCGTTGTGTCTCTTCTTCTTCTGTACCTAGTTTTTGCTTCTTTCATTTCTTGGGAAAGCAAGGCTTGCCCAAGGGAAGGAAAAGTGGGATACAGCGGGGTGGAAGTAAGAACATCCCTTCAGGAAAGATCTTGAGAGGAAAGTCAAATGTCACGGCTGTCTTTGAAATGTTTCGACGAGACATTGAACTGCCCGGGGAGCTATGGAAATGTTTCTTTTCAGAAATGTTACAGATTAAGTGTTTTATTAGATGATTAAGTGTGTGAAAAACAAATAATCATGCTATCAGGGGAGACCGCGTTGTGAACACTGAGTGCTCATTACATTTAACTTGAGTTTCTCTCCACACTACCCCACAGAGCATCCAAGGGAAGTATTAGGATGATCTATTTTGACTAAAAGCTGAGAACCTGTTGGATCACAATGGGAACACAGTTGTGTCATGGTGGAGCCTGCTTAAATAACCCAGCATGCTAAATTTAGAAGTCTTGTGTTCGCATCGTGGACACGTTTCTGCCAGACTGCTAAGTCCGGGGATCAAGTTGGACTTCTTGAGTGAAGTGCATTTCAAACAAATGAAAAACACTCTTGTCTTTTTGGCACGGGGGCAAATTGCTTAACGCTCTGGCGTGGGCGTGCTGTGTACATAGAATGAATCAGCTGTGAAAAGTGATCCATGTCCTTCCGGACCACAGAACCCTGCCCAGCACATAACACACCCGCTGCCACACGCACTAAATACCCACTTACTACTCCTTCACTACTCTCCATCTATCATTATCTCTGTCCATCTATCTATTTCCTAGTAAAACACATTGTTGCCCTCACGCCTTGAACTGACTCGCTGCCTGACCTCTCAGCACATTCACACACATAGTCACTCTCTTCCGGTGCCTCCACCCCCAGCAGGTGACAATTGAAGGGTTAAACTAATGCCTGCTAACCCTGAGAAGGGGCCAGTATTTGGTCATTTTCTACATAGCGGAAGTCTTAGTTGGTAGAGCAGGCGGTATCTAAAAAAAAAAACAGCGAGATGGATCCTCAGTTGGATTCTGGTTCGTCCTGTTGGTTGTTTGCTTTTGACCTCAAAACCAGATCATCAGGGCCATTTCAATTTTTTACAACATCCTCCGAGGGCCGTACAAATTATTGAACTCAACCTCTGTTTAAAAAAACTAAAATCACAGCCCATTCATTTCGCCTTTCTTTCATGCTGTGCAAAGAAAAAGCAACCTCTTAATACAGAGATCTCACCATGACTCGCACATGCATGTGCACGGTTGTGGCATGACCACCAAAACAGAAAGATATGGACACATGATGTGTGCAAATATATTTTGTGTCCTATCCATGTGAAAAGGGACCTGCACAGGTACGGGCTAATGTTGCCCGGGCAACAGCCCGTTTGCCTTTTTTGTCTGACCTGCCCCTCTGGAGAGAGAGGTTGTTTTTTTTTTCTATTGTGGCCGAATCAACATGATAAGCCCACAATTAGTATTGTAGAGTCTCGCTGCGGGAAACACACTTTGTCAGCGCTGTCATCTGCCCCCAGCCACGTGACTTTGTTTACAATCTGACAGCTGGAAGCAAAGGAAAGCCCTCCGGCCTCATATGGCTATGGTGATCACACCGAATGCCTGCCTGGCGTTAGAGTATAGGGGACAAACCAGGGGACTTTACTTCCTCTTGATACCGTCGGTTATTTACAAAGAAAAAACCTAAATGTACTTCATATTGTGCTTTTGTCTTTCTGTGTCTTTTACTCTGCTCCGTAAACTCCCTCGACAGGGCCGTTCGCTCTCTTTTCTTCATCGCCCTCTCACATACGGGAGAACACTTCACTGTCCTGCTTCATTGTAGGATTTCTGCCATGTCTCTACCACTTTAGTTTGACCATCTCTGTTATTAAGTTATGGAATACTAAATAAATAATAGTAATTAGATACCTTACCGTTACTGCGCTCATAAAGAATGATAAGAATAAGAATAATGCCTATTGAACTGGTTTCATTAATTAGTGATTTTATTTAAGGTAATTAGTTAGAAGCCCTATTTTATCCGTATGTCTGCACAGCAGTTACAATGGTCAAACTACATTAAAACAGGATTGTCCCCATTTTTTCTTTAATAGTTACTAACATTAGATATTTTAATGAGATATGGACCGCAAAACAAAAAATGTGCCTGAATAACGAATTTAGCAGTGGACATAAGTGTCACATGCAATGACAGTGTTGTGTTTTTCTTTTATTTACCTTTTACATTAAAAAACAAGTTAGAATTTTCAAAAGGTCTTTTTTCGGGGTGGGGGGGGGGGTCCTTTTTCCAGTTTAGAGCAGTAGCCCCTCCAAATGTCTGTGCACGTCCCTGCATGTGAACATGATTTAAGTGTGAGGTGGACCTAACCTCCTCTAGGGGAGTCGGGGCATGCTCCCCCGGGAAGATTTTTTTTAAATGTTGAAGTTAAATGCATCAGTCTGGTGCACTTATGGCGCATTTCCACTACAGCGCGGAGCTCGCTTTAAGCGTGCCGTGCCTTGCCTGGCACGTTTTTGGTTGCGTTTCCACTTGGCGTAGTTCCGGCTAGCGGGTACTATTTCACAGTTTTTCTCGCCCCATAAAATAGAGGTTCTTTCTGGGCCAACAACCAGGCTGAGTCTGGCTGAGTATGCTAAACTAAAGAGAGAATCGCTGGCAAGGGGACTACAACCAAATGAACTTATTTGACCGTGATTTAATTGTAATACGTTTCAAAATGATGCCGAAATAACAACATACTGATACCGATTAGTAAAAACCATGAATTAATGCTTTGACATGTCTGCAGACAAGACGGCAGGCAAAAAAAACTTTTAAAATGCATGTTTTCTAAAAGGAGGTCGGCTAAGCTAACGCAGTGTATGCTCCGACCGTCCACACTCACAAGGGCCTATACAGACATAAATAAACCAGCGACTGTATTCACCATGACACCGACAGTCTGTGGTTTATACTTGGTTAACTTTTGTCAAGTTTCTGAACAGATATGAGGAGCTGTGAGCTTGAGTGCTAACAGCTAACGGCTGATGTTGTTTTTATGTGGTTCTCATTGAAGATGACATCACTGCTCCGCCTACACCGAGTTACTATAGTTACTGCCCCAGCTATTAAACTGTAATGGAAACGCAGCATAAAGTGAGCCAGTCCTAACAAGGCCGAAAGGCCCTGACACACCTACCCGATTTTGGGAGTCAGAGGCCGTCAGAGGCAGTCGGGCATTCGCGGCACCCTACTCAGGTTGGTGGGTCTCGCACCGTCGTTGCTTTACTGCACATTTTCACACCTCCCGCGGCCGATTCAACATGTTCAACATGTTGAATCGGCCAAAGAAAGTCGGCCAAAGAAACCACTCTGATTGGCTGTTGCCTCTTTTGAATGACGAATACACACTACCGCTGCGTGCTGGTAAGGACAGTTATTGCCTCTCGTCGACTGAAGTCTTTGCGGTGCATTCGTAGGCGGGCGGCGTAGGCGGGCGGCGTAGCCGACGTAGCCGACGCAGGCGACGTAGCGGACGTAAACGTCGGGACGCCTTCGGTACGCGTTCTTTGGTCTGTAGCGGCCTTAACGAGGCCTTGCCATACCGAGCGAGGCCCTATAGTGGAAATGCGCCATTAAAGACCAAAATTAAGAGATCTATGGATATATCTCTCAACACCCATATGAAACAGAACTGTAAGCAGATTTTCTTTTTCTTTATGGATATTTTACAAATCACTCCCCTTTTAAAGTGTATTCTTGTTTATTAATAACAACTTTTTTTACTGCCATATAGTATTTTATACCTGTTTTTCATTTATTCTCTTGTTTTTGATAACTATAATGATCATAAAGGTGTGCCTTTACCTCACTGAGCTGAGGTTATCAGCCTCTCAGTCTGTCAGGAGAGAGCTCTCTTCCACCTGGTTGTAGAAAAATCTCCTTATATTCGTTAGCATAGCTAGCTAACCAGATGCTAATTTCCCTGGTACCGCTCTCTCTCTCTCTCGCTCAAACAAACAAAATGCGGTCATGCCACACACACAGAGCCGAGCTTGAATGACACACAAAGACCCAGAAGTACTTGTACTGTAATGTATCATATTCTTTTCGATGGCGTTATTGACTGTATGATCAGTATGACAGATGAACAGATCGCCACTGGGTTTACAACTAAAGACACAGCCACGCAAAAACTGCAGCATGTGTATGGCTCCTTATCATGGATGTATAATAAGAACCTCCGTAGGCCCCTACTGCAATTTTTGAAGTGCCGGAGCGGCGTTTCGGTGCTCTCCGTTAGCACTACACCCCTGTCAGACGAGACATATACCACGTGATTACACGTTAGACTCGTGTTGTGAACCTGACCTTGGCCAGGAAAAACCGGAACTTGCTTGTTTAATTATTTTGCGGTCTAGATTCTTTAATTTTTTTTTTTTTTGCCTAGCTCGAGGGCCGTACCAAATGGTCTTGCGGACCGTATACGGCCTGGAAGCCGGAGGTTCCCCACCCCTGATCTAGTGCCACTGAGTGGAAACAAATTGTGTGTTTTATCATTCTGGCAAAATAGAGGTTTATTTTTCAGTTCTCTGAACATTATCAGCAACGTCAAAAAAACTAAACAAAAGAAAGATGTATAATTTGTGTAAGCCTGGAATGATTTCATATTGACAGCAATTCGATTAAATACTCTACATGTCTTCTGTTGAACAATTAGTTTTTCTTGCTGAAGAGACTTCATCTCCCTCTGTGGGTTTTCAGATGTGTTTATGCATGTTTCAACAGTGCTGATGTGATTTAATCTGAACCATTGTTTGTAATGTTTTTCAGTTTTGCCTGCACTCTTCTGGCGGTCTTGCCTTCCTGCGTAAGACTTCTGACGAAGCCCACCTTCTGGCAGTTTAAACTGGCATTGGTGAGTGACATCTAACTGACGTCAAAACGCATGTCCTCAAACTGTTTATTTAATGGTCATATAGAGACTAAAATATTAGTTATTTCATTATTACAAGTTTAAGACTTTCTGCACTTCATCTCCTTTATAATAATTACTACATAAAGTTAATTGATACCTCCCTTTATCCATGATTTGTTTTCTTACCTTCACTGCCTTTATTCAAAAGTATGCTTTGCTGTATTATTGTTCATTAACAGCCGTTTTTGAACCAACACCCTCGGATTTTCCCTTTTTAGGCTAATTCCTCTCTGGCGTTCTTCCTATTCTCCTATCAAGTCCACGAGAAGTCTATCCTCTTAGCTGCTTTGTAAGTACAGAGGTAATATTTCACCACATGCAACAGCACAGCAGCTGTGGTAACAAACAGTAATTGTACTTTTTCTATCTTGTAGCAATATCTCAAATATTCATGAGTATAGATTTAATTTCTGCTCTCAAGGAGCCATTCGCCTGTTACCCCGATTCAGATCTCAGTTTATGTCCTGCAGATTGTTAATGAGTTGAAGACGTGCGCACTTTGTAAAAATGACATCGCCCTCCTTCTGTTCTCACACAGTGGCAGAGGAAAAATCTATTTAAGTACAGACTTGCTACTGAGGGCTTACTCACCTCTGTCATAATACTCTGCACCACACAGACACAAAAGCAGCCTCTCAGCTTCCATTGTCCTTAATGTGAGTAAAAGCACTGCTTTCATACATGAGCATAAAGATGTGCATGTGTGCGATTCATTAAAATGTACCCACATATGTTTAGAGCTGTGTAGGTACAGAGTGAAGTGGCATAGATTTGACTTGAGCTAGGGATTTGGTTCCATGATCTGGCCTCATCTATTAATCTAGATTAGGGTAGATTGTTTCTTTATTAACTATTGAGTTATATCTCCCACCTGTCCCCCTGAATCAATCAGTAATGCATGTCCAGGGATTAGGAAAGAATGGCAGGCAGCAGCTCAGGGCGTTGTTTGCGCAGGATCAATTATTGGGCTGTAACAGGATCGCCAAAGAGCACTGGCTGTAATTATGGGCTCAGGGGCCGAAGGAAAGTGCCCCCCTCGGAGCACAGTGTTCAGCTAGCACTGGCTCACAATGACGCAGGCAACCAGGTTCAACACACAACAGGCCTTTGCTACACAGACACATATATATGTGCCCAGAAGAGATAACTTCAACTTCTTTGCAACTCATTTTAGGTATTTCATGTTGAAATGTTATAAAAGTAATTAAGTTGTATTTTTGTATACACATACATGCCAGTGCAGATTCAGTAAAAAGCATTTATAGATAAACATAATTGTGCTACAACCAACACTTTACTGCCTTGTGACTGTGAATAATGGATTAATGTGGATGTCAGTTGCTTTAATATAATACACGAATGACATCGGTTCACATCCAGCTGCGACCTAACATGGCCTAATTTCCTGTCGAACTGTAACATGATATTAAATGGTGCTTACTGCAGAGTGTGTTCAACAGGGAGTTTATGCAACCGTTATCTGTTCTAGGCCTGCCTGCCTCCTGCTGAATGACCTCCCCTTGATGGCTATTTGGTTCCTGCATGCCTCTACATTCAGGTAAGACTGTGGAGAAAAGCCTCCGTTCAAAGCACAACAGATGGTCTACACACGATAGGTAGTAGATGGATTCAAGCTAATTATTGTCTATTCTTTAAATCAGAGGTCATTTATGGAGCTTTTAAACCTTGCATAAGCTAAAAGAATGAACATTTAATATGTTGTGCTTTTGCATTGGACCTTTAAAATTAGTGTTAAACTTTATTTCAAGCCATTAATAAAGATGTTTTATATGATGTATATGTTGTTGTTATTTTTATAATCAATAAAGAAGCCATTGCTAGCTAGACTAGCATCACCAGGTTAGCAAAGGGAAACGGTTTTCCTGAATCTGTCCAAAGGTACCTATCACCTTTTAGAGTTAGCTAAATACCGCATTATATGGTGTTTGATTATGTGAAGATACAAATATTTAAGAAGAAAAGTACTGTCAAAAGAATTTGTTTTATTGGAGCTTGCACAACTTTTTTAGCTAATGTTTGCTAAATTAAGCTACATATTGCTTTATAATTGACACCACTGAGTAAGGTCAATAATTCTATAAATCTTTAAATGTGCCAATGTTACATTACCTTTTTTTCTAATTGACTCTTATTCAATACTGTTCAGCAAAACTGTAATGTTTACGGATGGAGTCTTATATCTCTCTTTATTTCTCACTAGTGTCAAATATCAAATGAAGAACACCGTAGAAATAAGCTTGAAAAGCGATATTGATCTACTGTGTGGGTTGAGATGAGGACCGTGAATGGAAAAGCCAAGTAGTGCTGCAAACGCTCTGTCTAACTTTCACCAGCTGTTGTTAAATTCTTCCGGCAGCACTAATTGTTGTGTGTGTGGTTTAGTATAAGGATATCTGGGGATTACACGGCATAGTCTGCATGCCTGCCTTCTAAGTGTGCGTTGTGTAGGGACAGGAGGTCATTCTGTCTCTGCTACTCAGTACAGTCTGGCTGGGACTTTCACATTATCCACATCCTCTACAGACTCCATTTAAAGAAATACAGCTTTTGTTGGCGTAATTGGCTTAATGGATGTTCAGCTATAGCAATTGTAAGAGGAAATAAAGCAGCTTGTCTCAATAAATTGACCAAGTATGTATTTCCAAATTGTTAAACATTTATCTGATGAATTGTGCCATTTTTTTTGTCGTATTAAAAACCAGAATGAGCAGTTTGTTTTCAGTGAATGAGTTTTTACAAGCCAGGGTGATGTGCGATGTACTATAAGACAACTGTTGTTCTTGTCCGTGCCCTTCTGCTAAACTAAGATAAGCTTTGCACGAATGTCAGAGCCATCTCATCCCAGGGGACTGACTGTTTGTGCAGGCCTGCTGGAAAAAAGCTATGTGGTTTACTCTTGCCCTTTTCGAAGCAAACATGATACTGAACATAGTGATGTACTGCTGGAAGTAAAGAAATTACTTGAATATACCATTGTAGAAGTGTATATCAAAGCTTCACTTTGCAGAGTCATTGTACATAACTCCAGACGTTCTAAACTTGAAATGCACCATTTTCCCTCTGTGCAGCATGCTGCCTCTGTTTCTGAAGGACGGTCTGCTGGTGCCCTTTGTTGTGACCTCGCTGGGCTTCCTGTACTTCAGCATCTATCTGCTGTCTGCACTGGAGCGCTGCTCAGAGGAAGAACTGAGACTGGGAGCCTACCACAAGCTGCTGTTCTGCCTACCCAAACTGGACCTAGCCTGGATTGTAAGATGGAAGGTCAGTATGGGGCAAACCCCCCCCCCCCCCGGTGTAATAACAAACACTGCATCATCATCACTGATTCTGTTCAATTTAAATGCAAAACATGCAATGTTGCAACAACATAGGGGTCTCTCAATAAAAACGAAAGCAAACCAAAACCACATTTTATATAACGGTTGATTTTGTCATTCTTAGACATTTTAATGTGGAACAATTAAATATCTTGAACAATCTGAGTAGCATTGCTTCGTTTAAAAATGTAGAAGGTATATTTAGTAGGGAAAAATAAGTTATTACACCATTTTCCCCAATGGTGTGTCCCCAGTCATGCTTAAGTCAACAAAATATTGTACTTTCAGGGGACAAAGTAAGTGTACATTTATTTTCCCGGTTTGTAACAGGTAAATGTTGTAGGTCAAGCTACAGAGGTGGCAATCTAGTGTCCCAGAGATTTGTACAGGAGGAGTTAACAACTGTCATGGTGGTTGTGGCAGTTCTAATTAACTGCCAATACAATCAATGACATGCAAATGACTTAATACCACATCAAACTGATTGCGCACCAGTTTGTAAAATGTGGTTATTGCATCTTCATGATGGACATCTTGTGCAATTAGTTTGTTGAAACATTAGACAATCCCAGTTTAAAGTTGGTATGACCACAGATCAGTTGGTATGAGTTTCTCTCTACTAGTGTCTATGTTGAATGTGCCACTAGGAGTCACCAGAATCACAAATGTTCTGATCCTACATACAGGGGCTTTAAGTTTAAAAGGTTTTTATTCTGACCAAGATCATTCTCAATAAACAATACAAAAGTTAAGATACTGCTGCTTGATTAAGTTTATAGTTCATATTTGCGCTTGTGCACGGGGGAGAGGATTCACAGCTGATGCATTTGTAATTAGAAGGGGCTGATTTCAGGGTCCCAGGTTGCCCGTACTTTGAAAGCAGCACTAGATCTAAATTGCAGCCGTGTGAGAAGATATATCCAACTGTATAAATAAAGATCATGTGCCGCTGTAAGTTGTGTAAGCTGTCCAGGGATGAAAGCCACTGACAGCCCCAGGAATTATTTATCACTTATTTAAGTTTCCACAGCGTCTGAAGTGGTTGCACCGCCAGCCCCTTAGCGACAGGGGCTCCGGTAGGGTGTCAGAGATTAAGAGAAGGTGTCTTTTTATAGCGCGTGTCATTAACACAGGTTTGCCTAGATATATTTATTTACACAAGCAGCATAAATAGCAAGCCCAGATGATGGGCGATAAGGTTTCATAGGTTTAGGGTGGCGGGGAGAGGTGTGGGCATGGGGTGTTTCCTCCATTTTAGTCACCGACTTATCTCTGGCTCATAAAGCTCAAATAGACACATGAACGATCTCAGGCTCAGTTCTGTTTGCAACTCTGTTACAAGGAAAAAGTAGGCCTTAATTTAAATTGGCTATTCTGCAGAGTGATACTAAATCAGAGGTTGGTGTATAAAATAAAGTGACACTTAATATCAAGGGAAAAGCTAACCGTATTCTCTTACCCTGAGGTGTCTAGGCTTTTTTATTTTTACGACAGTTTTGGATTTGGAATATCAATTTAGTTAATACACAAAAAGGGGCATCGGGGTCTCCAGTGCATATACACTTCCTCTTATCATGTGACAGAGGTGCCATATTAAGGTTACATGATGGAAGCTAAACCATCTCCAAGATATCTGAGCAATGACAGTTATATGTGGTTGAAAGATTTAAGAAAAGCCAATGAGTAGACCTGAATTTGAGATCTTTTTGTCAAAATAATGTTTCTAAAAAAGCTCTTGACCAGTTATTTTGGCCTAACTTTGTGAAGTTCTTTAGTCCTTTCATTTTGTAGTCATCATACTTTATGATCCTGTGTCCTTGTCCTCATGTGAATCGGTTGATAACCACGCTGTTTCTCTGTCTGTGTTACAGTTCTACGTCAGCGTCTCCGTGATGGCCGGTCTGAGCATTGCTGCTGTAGCTCTGGCTCCTCCACCACATCTACCCGACTTGTTTCCTGTGCTGGTGTCTATCACTTCTTTTAGTCACTTCTTGGGAATATTTATATATTTCAACATTATCCAGTTCAGCGAGCCGCCCAGCAGAAAGAGCCAGAAGAAGAACAACTGAATGATGCCTAAGGCAGTGATGTACATGGCAACATATCGTTTACCAAACTGCTGCTAAATGCTTCAGGGAAGCCAGTGTTACATTAAGAGGCATTTAAACGTGCCATAATGTCCCCTGTGGAAGAAGCATTAATGTAGAGCTGCAATTATCGGTCTATAAGAAACATTATTGATACCTATTTTGATGATCAATTAAGTCATTTTTTAGCAAAAATGCAAAACATTTGATATTTCCAGCCAGACAAATGAGTGGTTTTTCAGTTCCTCTTCTATTATAGTAAATTGAATATCTATGGGGTTTGATGCTATTGCTCAGACACAAATGAGATTTGATGGCATCACCTTTAGCTCTAATAAATTGTGACAGCTTTCTGAACTTTTATAGACCAAATATTGTATTGAGTAGATAATCTGCAAACAAATTGTTAAGGAAATAATCATTTGTTGTAGCCAGAAACAAAGGGTAATGAATAGGATTTTGCAGACTTCAAAATCACTATGCTACAAATTCAGAGGACCTGTGATATCAGTACAAAGTAGACGGTAGTGATATTTTTCCAGTTTGGACCAAATTAATTCAAGAAATGATTCCCCCTTGTGGGGACCTCTTGCATATTTTTTTGTATTGGAATAAACACTATTGCTAGCTAATCAATCAAGTACCAATAGACATGCCGTGTGCAGCCCATTTGACTCCAGCGAGCTCTGTGCCTGGATGCTTAAGCTACGGGGATGGCCACAATACCAGGAACACCTGTTGTAATGTTCAGTAATTGTAAAGACCAACATGGGGAAAGGTGTTTAATTTTCCAGTAACTCTTTAAGCCATGGTGTTGCTAGCCTTAATGATATTGTAAGGTGTTTCTCTTATTTTGTCTACCCTCAGTTCCTCCTCTGGGTATTGTGATTTAAACACATTCCTGGCGCGACTGGACTCCGGTCTAGCAGGAACTGTTAAACATTATTCATGTGAACTTTTTCTTTACGGTTTTTCTATTGTATATTTTCATCTATCATTGAAGTACTTTTGTACAAACTTCGTTTTTGTGAAAATAAATAACATTTCTCAATGACCTAAAGTGAACATCCGTTTTATTGCCCCATTGTTAAAATGATTTAATTTTTGAGCAGCTTCACATAAACTGTCTACATTTACCAAGTAGTCCGCTAAATCACCCCTAACAGTCTGGCAGAGACAGAGCCAATAATTGGACAGAAATTATATCTTTCAAAGCTTTTACTCAACATCATTAAATATTCATTACAAGTCCAAGATACTTCAAGGGTCCTGCACCAAAGACCTGTTCATTTAAAACAAAGCCAGTGACGGGAGAGGCCTTAAAAAGAGATGATGGAAGGTGACATATCTGAACATAATGCCATAAAGTTGAAATACCACAGAAAGAAAGGTACAAGCAATTTCTTTCTCCAATCTCTGAGCTAGTTAATGACAGGCATAAAAAAATCCATTACAACTATAAATGTTATCAGGTCAGTGAGGGTTGCCCGTGCATCTGAGGCTCTAGGCTGGCTGCCAATATGAGCCGCTGGGACAAATAGGAGCCCAAGATCTGAGTTAACTGTTACTACAACGGGACAGGGACACAGGGGGCCAATTAGAGGAGGGGGAAAGGCGCCGGTCTGCCATTTATTACACATGTTTTTATAAAGGTATGCCAATACATTTGGAAGCTGCAAGGGAAAATGAGAATTCATCGTCCCACATTCTGAAATGCAAAATATGGAAAGATTAAATAGTTCATTTATATGATTCTGGGGAATTGGAAATCTGATTTGAGTAAACTGAACTCTAAATTATTTGGTTTTACGATTATGAAGATTTGAAATTATTTTAATGTAAATATATATGGGTATCAATTGATTGGATAAAAATGACACTTTAGTTAAAAACCTTTAGGCAATTTGAAACTTCTTTATGACATTTGGTATAGACTTTATACAATTATGAAAATAGAATTGGCAAATGGAATAAGCATGTATAGTGTTATAATATATTATACATCAATTAAGGAAAACCTATATAATAAGACCAACAAAGGGAATACACTATAGTATGTGACAAACTCCTAGTCACATCAAAGAATAATAATAAACCTTCACAATATTACACACAATAAAGAACTTTGTCCGGTTGCACTAACACTGATTTGGTGATTCGACGGTTTAGGTTTGCAATTGGAAACTCGGATATATAAAATAATCTGATCAACATATCAAGTATTGGAAGAAAATTCCCAAAGTGAAATTAAGGCTTGTGTCACCCCCTCTCTCTGCCTAGTTTTACAGGATGCATCGCCCCCGTTTCTTTGGCTCTTATCTCTCAGACTTGAGGCAGGCACAGGAAGTAGATACTGTACCCTATTGGTTACAGGGAGGATGAAGAAAATCTCCGAAAGAGACCCCAGATAATTAATATTTTTACTAGAAGGAATAAGAAGAGGTAACAGTTTTGGATCCCAATCTATTGCGAAAACTGCTGGCATAGTTAAGAGATTGTTTTGATGTATCTGGTGGTAAGGGGGCCGTTAAAAGCACCACAGATCCTTCTATGAATCTCCAAAGGGGCCAGTATCCAAACATTAGTTTTGTTTATGAGCGTGCTGGCTTTGTCCTTCACGTGGCCTCTAAGGGTGATAAAGTGAGAGTTACACGATCCACCTTAGGCAGAAATAGGAAATGTTGCTGTGAACACCAGCTGTTGCTTAGGTCGACTCGGGCAGTGAGAGGCCTCGGCCTTCCCAGGCACTGCCAAATAAAGAGGCTACTGTGTTGTGCAAGACTGTTTGCCCCCCCACATTTACTTTTCAAAGGTGTTAAACTCCACAGTTGGGGAGGATCGCATAGTTTCAGCCATAAAGGGGATAAGCGTTGCCATCTGAAAGAACATTATTTGCACAGCGTTGCAGCATTGTGGTTAATGTAGAGTCAACATTTGTCAGCTGCCAGGCAGAGTAGACCGGGTCTAACATGTCAGAGGATTCGCTCGCAGCGTTTCAGACACTTCTCCCGCACATGAATGACGGATTCCAAGACATCTCAGCCTCTCAACTGACAGCACAGATTCCACATTTATTTCCTACCTTATCTCCGCGGGATCATACGCACAAGAGGTGAGGAGCAATTCTATTAGCTGTCAACAGCTGAGGTGCCTCGCTAACAAAAACCTGGGGAATATGGGAGAGGAAAACATGATTGTAACCCCACTGGCACCCAGTGATATTACACACAGCGCCATCACTGTCAGGACTGAATGTTCATAAAGAAGAGAGTTCACACCAGGCATGTTTTCCATAAACCAAAATGCATGGAAATGAATTTCTGCCAGTGTTGATAATAAATTCAATAATTCAATAATTCAAAATTAACAATAGCCCATCATGGACTTCAGAAATATATAGAAGCCACATATATTCAGAAAACCCCCAAAAATATATAATATATTTTAAAAAGTGTGTAGTGTCAATTATTTAAGTGATAATTAAGGCAACAGAAGTGTCAAGTAAGTGCAAACAAAAATGCAAAGCCAAAAGATTTGAACACATTTGAGCAAGAAGTAATTTAATGGAAAGTCAACTTCAATCTTTAAATCTCATCCTTTAATAATTCTAATACATTTTTCATTCAACCTTCAACTACATTTTGTTATAAAGAAATATATATTTGCTTGCTATGTTAATATTTCAAAGAAACATGGAAGTAGATTTGTTGCACACCAAGATAAAATGCAATCACTAAATCAGAAATCACGCCTGAAAAGATTGCAAACTCTGCAGCCCACGGTGTCGATCGAAGACCAGCGGCTTCTCTTGGACCAAAACAGTCTAATATACAACTCCCCCCTTTAATTGCAACCGTGTGTTCAATCAGAAAGCATAAAACTCCCAGTGGGTAGGTGGCATCTGTCCGTGAGGCCAGCTAGGATTGATGTGCCAGAGTCTGGGAGCCGCCTGGGCCGGGGGCCCGCCACCTGCGACACGGCCCCATCACTTTTATGACATCTTAAGGAATTATCTTTTTAATACAGCCCATTACTGCTGACATACAAATCTTCCCCATCGTGGCCCCCATCTATGGCCTGATCAATTTTTACACTGCTGAGCCGTCCCCTTTCTCCTCATTTTGTCATCTCAAAATTCATATAATATAGGATTTTCTTATGATAAAACTGCAATAAAAATATGTTGCCACCCTGAAGATGTGCACAAGTCAGTACGTGGCTGTTACTAAAAAGCTTTGGAGAAAATAAAATGTGTTTCTGCGGTAAGCAGAACTGTTTAAATGTTATTTATTTTTATGTTCCTAAGAAAATATATTGTGAAGTGCAGCATTGATTTAGAACATAACCATGTCTCGATACGGGTTGGAGGGGCTGAATTTATGAATCCTTTGCACAACTCCTTTAATTGAATTTTCCAAATCTCTCACCACACACAAATAATCAATACCCACTGCTGAGGGAAACTTGCCTCAGAATTATTAGGGCCTTTCTTTTTCAATTTTGTAGTCATCAGCACATACAGGCGCTCTGGGTATTTGTAATGCCGCCACTATACCCAGAGGATTTATGCTCGCCCCAAGCCTGATTGCTCACAAAGAGTGACTTCTTTAGAATGCTTACTGAAACTTCTGTTAACCTTAAAGGACGGTCGTAAGCGCTTCTTAAAACTGCACTCTCACTCTGAGGGAAAACGTAGTTTTAACTATCACAGCATAAGGTGGAAAAAAGGGGATGACAAGGCAAGTACAAGGGGAAAAATAAGACATAGGAGGAGAAGCAGGATTGGAGGATTGAACTTCAAGGTTAAAATGTCCTTGTGGATTTACTCAGCTGCCTGGGTGGGGTGGAGGTCATGGGGGGGCTCGGCTTGGCACCTCAGAGAGGAGAGCCAGGGGTCCGGAGGCTGAAAATGAAAGATGTATTTAACCATACTTGTAAGTTCAGACAAAACTCAAGGATCCAAAATGTACTGTGTTTAAAGTGAGACTCATGAAAGATGAAATCATGTAAAGTATTAAAGGTCCCATGTCATGGCCATTTCTACTGATCTACTGCTGAGGGGGCTGCAGCACCCCCATCTGCGAGGCTAACAAGCAGATGTTGCTGTTCAACCAGACATTCTGGGTGAGATGCTGACATTGTGAATCTTCTCATTTGTTACCATCGTCCATTATCCTATTATGAATGGATTGTATGTTTGTTAGGGGATAAACATGTTTTTTAAAACAAACAGATTGTTTCCTCATGTGTAGGGAAAAAAACATGTACTGCAAATGAGTGCAATCTGTGTGTTTTTTTTAAATATTTGCCCAAAAATAAAAACTAGGGGCTGGATAGAAGAACAGGTAAAAGATGGACATCAAAGAGCCATTAGTTCGAGTCTCACTTATCTTAACTATTCCTTCCTCCAAACCAATTGCCCTTTCAGCATGCCTCAGGTAATGTGGGCTTGAAATCACGTTACTGCCCCTAAAACATCATAAGATGACTAAATGGAGCTCTTTCAAGAATTAAGGATAATAGATAGAATTGTACTTACAGACAAAAGGGCCTCAGTCGCTCCACATGCTTATACGTTAAGTAAATGAACTTCTGAGCGCTCACGTTAAGTTGGGTTTTTCCATAAAGTATGTAGGGAGTGTAAAATATGCATCTCTTTGGGTATTGAGTCTATGAGTGGAAAACAGTTCATTACAAATGATCTATAAATCAATCACGACTTAGCACCTCTAAGAAACCTCTGCCATTGTGGGGAAATTATGAAAAACTACTGTATATTCTCGTGATTCACTATAGTATATTGTGTATGATAAATCTTTTTTGTACTTGTCTTCATATTAATAGCTTTGATACATAATAATGCATTATGATTTCCTTGGAATTCAAGATAAGAGAACCACCAGCACATACAGCACAGTACATTCCCACGACTTCATAAAGCACACAGCCTTGTTCAAAGGGTTTCACATATGCCCAAAGCCTTAAGGCCATAGCTGCAACTCTAAACAAACATTTTACACTAGTGCAAGATCATGCTTATAGATACAATCAACGTCATCTGTCTGGATTTCACGCTCCCAGCTGATATAGGCCAGAACTCTTCGGCAGCTTTGAATAACAGTTTGTTTGTTTAGTTTGAATAATGTGTGTCTCAATGCACATAGAGGGCCGATTCAATCCCACATCTATCTGCCCTGACATTGTGAAGTCTGTTGTTGTAAGGAGGCTTATGCAAAACTGATACATTTCACAGTTCCACCATGTGACAAAAATGTGACATTCCTTGGGTGTGGATCCACAATGCATCATGTATGTTCAGCTCCCTTACTGGAACTAATTAAAATAATTTCTGACAACCTTATCGGAAAACAAGCTCGCCTCCTAACAATACCCTCCATTCATGTTCCACAAGTCACCATTGTATGATTGGATCACAAGAATTGCTCTGCTGCCGGCATAATACGTGCCTAAAATAATCAAATGAATTCTATCCCTAGGAAATCTACTCATTGACTTGTTTGTGTATCCATAACAAAATGTTGTTTTTCTGCAAGGGTCGCAAAGCACACGATAGTCTGGACAAATGAAACAGGCATCCATTGATGCTGTTAATGTTAAGTAGCAAAGAAGATGCAGGGAGAAGCTAATCGAATGGTGAAATAGTAGCAGAGGGGATTGTCCTTGGGAAATGAAACGGCCTTGTGACTACACAAAAACAACCAAACAATTGGCACTTAAATGTTTCGCAACACTAAAAAGACCTAGAGATAAGGTCAATTGACTACATGGTGCCATTCTTAGGCAACGGTGCCAAGGATGTCATTAAAACGTATTGTGAACAAAAACAGTCTTTATATAAGCAAAAAGGTAAGCTGCACATATCTTTACTTGCATATCCCCTATAACATTTCCAAACGTTATGTTCAAAATGTCCAACAGACCCACAATGTGGCCTTAAATTAAATACTGTAAGTGTGGAATATTTACATGCATCTTCAAACATGCATGAGAGCTTTAATCTTCTGTAAATCTTGTGATATTGATCAACCCTCAGCTCTGCTTGCATGCAGCCATAAAGCCTTTCACTGATCAATGTAATACAATTCCAGTTATGTGGAGTAGGTGTGTTTATCTTGATGACATAGAGCATAATATCACATGAATGTTAAACAATAAAGGATTGTTGGATACTCCAATATTGTTGTAGGTTTATTACCAAATACAAATGCCATTTAAAAATGTTGAGTAATATAGAAAGCATAACCCAAAAAGAGGGCCTTCTATTTGATGCCATAAATAACCACAGAATATATTTCATAACTTGTTCATGTATTTCAGATCCAGGCGGGTCAGTAAAATGAACCCTTCTGACTGACTTTCATATTCAACATTGTACTCACTCTGCTCTCCGTGTCGCTCTAGCTCAGTCTTCAGGTCTGTTGTAGATCTAAGAAACGTCCTTGTTCACTGCTGCCCTCTGCTGACAATCAAAAATAAAGGATCAATGGGATAAAATGGAAAGACCAGAAAAGAAAAACAGAAATGGTGGAATAAGGCAAACGAAAGCTGTAAATGAATGAGCTAAAGATAAAAAAAAGCAGATGTATTGTGAAAGGAAAAGCCATGTCAGAAGTGAATATTCAGTAAGTAATAAAAACCCCATCAGCTCTCAGTCTCTAGATATGATAGAGTCAGAGACATTTCCGCCTATTGCAGAGATTTAAAAGAAAATGTCTTTCTCACCAGAATTTCCTCCAGCTCTTTCCTGGATTTGATGAATCCATCCAACCACAGTTCCAGTTTAGATCACAAGGAGTCCAATCTGGTCAAAGCAAAAGAGATTTGGAATGAGGAAGGCACATGCTCAGAAGAATATATATTCAATTCTCACAGTGTGATTTTATAAATACATAACTGCTTTTAATATTGAAACCTTGAATATAGATGACTTTTTAAAGGTCTACACATAACTACTCATATTGACTTGTTCTATATGTTGGCTGGCTATCATACAGTTAATTGATCAATTACTAGTGGATTAAAAGCAGTTAGGTGGTGATGCCTGAATGAGGCCGAAGACGATTAAAAAACACATGGAATAACAGATACAATCCAAGACCCAAACATTGAAAAACGTATTCATCCCGAATTGTTGTTATGGACCAAACAATTGCCTATAACTATGCTTATCTAAAATACCCTGGTGTCAACGTTATTTCTTTAACTATTGTATTGTATAGTTTATTTCAATTCTTTGTGTTTTTTGACATACCTTTATGTTTCATGGATTGGAAGTTTATCTGTTTTTGTTCTGGCGATCTTTTTTAAATTCACTTTTTCTCTCCAAGCACAATTAAACTTGTTTTGAAATGAACAATAAATTAAAACACTGCTATGTCTCAAATGACCCTAATATGACATAACCAAGTGAGTATTATGAATGTACTGTAAATCGAGCTCATGTAACGCATTAGTGACAGCACTATAAAATTAAAAACTAATGCTTGTCTTGATGGATGTGCCAGACACCAAATGTCTGCCTTGACTAAGGAAATGGTTCTTGTGTTAAGTGACTCTTATACAACTATTTTTAGTGCTATGTAAATCACTGATAATTTGTCCAGTGATGGATCTCCGTCATCCCGCGTCTCCTGTCATTAAATTCTGATATGTCACTATGACCATCAGGAAAGTATGGCAATTGAAATATAGCAACTCGTAAAAGGGAGTTCTCTGTAACCCTTTAACACTGTGCTCTACTTTGGGTCTCTGGATATTGACTGTTGGCAGTAAAAAATAAATAATAATGTGCAGCCTACAGTATAATCAATTGATGAAATAAATATCTAAAGTATGGGAATTCACTTTTCAATCACTGTAGGAAGCACCACATCCTTAGTTACACAATCTAGAGTACATTGGCAGATTTGCATTGACTGGCCAGGGAACAGTAAAAAAAAAAAAAAATGACAATAAGCGCGGTATGAATTAAAGTAAATTACTACATACTTGTGGTGGAAACTTCTGAAGCAATTGGAAACAGGACTCAGAGAGACACGAGGAGAGCTGGAGCTTTGATGGCAAACACTGACGGTTTATTTGGAGCTTCGGCCGGAGAATTCACGAGACATGTCACGGTCCACGGTTTGACCACACGGTAGAGATGCCACAATCCATTCTGAAGAACCCTCCTGTAGCTCGAGGTTTTAACTAGTTCAGAGTGTAATAATCAACATTCTTCAATAGATAGACTAAACAGCTGAGGACACAGTGGATCACATTTGTTGTCGCTTATGGCTCGGGGTCATCTACACCCTGAGAAGGATGTGTTCCAGGTGTCCCACAACAATAACTATCTCTCACCAAGAGTTGCCTGGTCATAAAGTGGTAACAACAACAACTTGCTAGGGCAGCCCCTCCTTATGGGAGATAACGGCTGATCAAGGTTGGTCAGCTGCATCAGAGGGCAAAAGGTAAACATGTAGGGCGAAATTATTCCTTGACAATATTCAATCAGTATGTACTGCATACGGCCTACTGAACAAACAATTAAGTATGATTCTACCTGCCGTAAGGCCACATAGGCTTTTCTCACAGCAGAATTATTGACTTACAGTAAGGAAAAGCACAGGTGTCACTATAACACTAACGAGAGCTCTGTTCTATTCAACTGTTCCAGCCAGCCAGCATGTACAATACCTGGAGCTTGAAACCAAAGAAGCTAAATAGAATTTAGCCACTATTTCATTTTCACCTGTGCTGTTTCTACTGTGACAACTCAAAATGTCCTATGTGAAAGAGGCATTTAACCTTAAGATTGCCCTTTTCAGATAGGACATTCTTAATCCAACCAATAAGCCAACTAATGTAAATATACTGAGCACTATGACCAAGCATGGATACAACAGTTATGTTTCATCTGTAGCTCATGCCTATAATATAACATAAAGGTACAATAAAGGAAAGTTGTGTTAAACTTCAGCAATAAAACATAATCAATATCATGCAGCAAAATGTCCTTTCACTAGGCCTATTTTGTCTCATTTACATATTATCATGATAAGGAATAAGAAACAGGTACACTTTCAGTGAAATCCCCACTTCAATACCAGAAAGAAATTGTTATTTTAGGGGGGAAATTGAAGCCAAGAAAAAACATGTCAAACATATGTATGGGGTCACAGCAAAGCAAACCCTTGGAATTAAAGCCCCCCAGTCCTCAGTCGAGGAGTAGAGTACTACAGAAGTCAGACAAAAACTAACTATGAAGCTTATGTCAACAGTCTGTGATGTAAGTGTTTGTCAGGGAGAACTCTGTTGTTGGTGTCATGTAGAAAGTTAATTATCATGCAACATATAATAAAGAATACAGTCAAATATACTCACGGTATTTAAACTGTAGTTTCAAATGTATGCATCTGGCTCTATTGTCACACTCAAGCAGCTCGGGTAAAACATAGAATGTCCTACATATAGTTCCGCGTGTCTCTTTATTGCAAAAACGATTCAAACAACCCAATAAGTGCTCTAAATGCAATACAAATCCGTATTTTATATTTCAAACATTAATTGTATCTGTATCATATCAAATGGTTTAATATAGAATGACATTCGTTTTTAGCAGGAACGTGACAAATAAATTGTGTTTCTTCCGAGTCGTTTTAGGTGAACTCCGATGAGTTATTGTTTACCTAGCAACATACAGCAGGATAGCATAGCAACGGTGTTTGGCAAATGTCAATGCTCAACGCAATATCTTTCATGGAATCAGTTGAGTTTTACGGTGTGATGAAAATGTAAAGCTAATAGCATTGCAGTTAGCTGCAATCTCTCGCTATCTTACGGTTTTCAAGCTGCAGAGTGCTAAATTAGCTAGCTAAAGGTGACATCTCTTCTCCCAAAGATGTCTTTCCAGGAGACGCCTGTTCCTTCTGATGAAGAGGAGGCTTTCTACGTGCATTGCAGAGCCGCATATCTAGCTGTATTTAGATCAAGTTTGACAAGTATCTCTTCAAAACAGCAGTTATGTCGTGGTAAGCTAACTTTATAATATTAAATACACTACTTAGCATAACGTTAGATAGATAAACACCTCTGAAAAAGCTATCAGTAGATGAAATCAAATATTGTTGCTTCAATTTCCAGCTGAAAGAGATAGTAGTTTTAGGGTTGATTACTCTTGTAACTTTTAAACCCAAGTGACCTGTTGGTGATTCAGGAGACACAAACAGTAAAAGTGTAATTTTGTAGTTACATTACATGTTATCTTTTAGACGCTTTTATCCAAAGTTGTCACGGTTGTTACATTGTGCACTAAAGAAACTAATTGTGAGGGATTTTATATTTTTTGAATTGCATACATATCATTTAAAAGGAATGTCAGAAAGCTGTAAAACATAAACAGTCTTTGTACTATTGTTGGTTGTCCTCAGCCTTTGATACTTAAGTTGTTGTTTCAATATTATTTCCAATTTATTCTTTTCAGCTCTTCAGCAGGCTGGTAGAAACCCAACACACGCAACTCTCAATAAATACTGGACCCCGAGAACCTCCAAACTGAACTTTGATGAATTCTTTGAGATTCTTAAAAGTGAGAAGAAAACTGAAGAAACTGAGCTAATGAAAGCCTTTAAAAAGATGGATGTTAACAGTGATGGCTACATCTCACACAGTGAACTGGAGAAAGCCCTTACCACGGTGAGTACACTCAAATATTTGAACTACTGATTTAATTTAATAATATATAATTAGCCAACTGAGCTAGCTCAGTTACAATTGACCCAATAATGTTTTATTTTTTATGAAGACTGCCTTACCATAAACGGCTTAAAATCTATAATTGACTCACGCTAAAATGAAAAAGAAAATGTTGTTACTACTAAAGAAAATGTGTTGAATCTTCCAGAGAGGTGAGAAAATGACCACTGAAGAGGTGAATGCTATTTTCTCAATGGCTGACATAAACAAAGACGGCAAACTGGACTATGCAGAAGTAAGTTTGAACTAGAACGTTGATTCTAATGCTGTTACCACTGCTGTGTAACACAATTGTCCAATTCAGTAGTATAAGGAAAAAAATCACAGTGTTTCCCCTATATACAAATAGCGGCGGTGCAGCTCCGCGCTCACATTTTGCTGGGCCCGCGTACCTTAGCACCGCTGCTATGACTCCATCCTAGGGGAAACACTGAAGCAGTATAGGATTTGATCCAATATTGTCTCTATTTAGTGTCATATTTGTACCTCCATCTAAGATATACAGTATCTCTGACCCTGCATCTTACTTTAGAATGTCCTCATGTATCATACCCTCACTTCTGGTTTCCTCTTGCTGTCAGTTCTGCAGATTGCTTGTGTCTACTGTAGAGCAGTGTCAGACGGCTGCTTTGGAGAGGCTCGAGGCTAATGCCAAGCTGAAGAGACAAAACTTTGGCAGTCAGTCATACAGCCCTCCAAAGAGCTCAGTGTCATCAGCAGCAGCAACTCTCCCTCAACCTCCAGAAACACCCCGGGCAGAATCAGACACCACACTTAAGAAAGGTACTGGTGCTTCCCAGAATAATGTATTGTAAAATTGACCACCACTGAATTGTGAAAGATATGTTTGAATATTTTAGTATGGTGTTTTTTTTACGTTAAATACATGAAGTAATTCCTTTTTACTTTAAAAGTTACTTCAAAACACTTTCACAGACACTGTTACATATTTATATCTAAGTTCTCGACATATTCAAATCTAATATCTTTATATTTAACTTCTGACTATATCTCATAGAATTCCCTTCCTGATTTACATATCAACATCCCTAATCTGGATTTCCCAACTGAATTAAATGATAAAAAGGTAAAGGGACATGGCTACTAAAAGAACAACACATACAAAGCAAATATTAATATAAATAATAATAATAAAACAAAATCTGTTTTCATCACCAGACACTACTCTTCTCAGTGTCTAGGTATTGATCAAAGTATATCCAGCAGACTCATGGAATATCTTAATGGTGTATGACTCCATAACATAATGGCGATTTGTGCGACACAATCTACAGGTCCAATGTAGCAGCCAATGGCTAAAGCACATCATGTATACTTCAGGTCCCAATTCATAGTTGCGCACCCATACACACACTGCTTGCCCCAATACGCCTCACCGATTAGATTTGATGAATAAATAATAGCTCTCTTGTTATTGATCGATTTTTCACTCCCCTGTGACAAATCACCTCATTAAGACAGTCCATACATCATAATAGCCACACAATTAGGGCTGCTTGTTTGGAAGGAGGAGACTGTAAAGCGTTGTGATTTGGGTAATCACTTCTGCCATTAGGAGATTGACAAAAGCTCCATATGCTGATGAATAATGCTGCCTTTCAACTATGGTTTTGGATTTAGAACTATTGTCCCAAAAAAAATGTGCTAAAACAAACAAGGACTTGTATCAATTCAGCTTCTCTATTCCACAACTGTTGATGATAAACCTACAGAGTTTTTTTGAAGACAGCCCAGTCAGCCAGTTGAAGGTGTATGTAGAAATGATTGCCAGTTTTCCGGGGCAAAGGGAGGAACAGAGATTCTGGATGAGCGAGCCAGGGACAGGCCCACAGTGGGAAGATAGATGGGGTTGATTTAAGTGGTCAGTCCATGTTCATGTTATTGATTCGGAGGATTCCACCACTTCTCACTGGGGAGATGATGAGGGATTAGACGGTGGTCGAGAGGAGGGCCCAGTCTACCACCGCTGCAAAAACAAATGAGCTCCCACATAGTAGTCGGGATTATCACATTATTGTGCCTCTCCCATGTATTGATCTATACCCGCTACATTTTAACAAGGCCCTAACACCAGCTGCGACGTGATCGCACATGTTGAATGGGTTATTCTTGGAGCTCAAAAACTGTTTTCACTGTTCATTTGCACCAACATTTGTCAGTATAAACCCATAAAACATTGAGAATTGTGTTATAAATATATGGAAGATGGGTTTTTGTTGGCTATTTGTTATGCAAATAATTGATTAGATACAGATTAATTTGCAGGTGTAACCACATCAGGTGTAAGGTATCAAACAGGTTTTGGAAAACAGACAGAACAATTGATGAATTGTCGTGATGGTCCTCCGATAATTGGTCTGCTTTCAATATCAAGTTCAATATTTGCAGTTGTTCAGTGCCAGTAACCACTAGGGCTAAAACAACATACTCACATTCAGTATAAACTCACATTGAAGCTTTTGTTGGCCCGTGTTTCTTTGCATCTTTGTCCACATTCACACAACAGCTACAATTCGCTCCTCTAGATTAAAATACTGCCATCAATACAAAATAGATCCATCACAAATACCATGACAGTGGGTCTATTTATTTCTCTGCTGCGATAATTTGCTTTTAAACCAATCACATTACTTCGGCTTGGAAACAATCAGACCCCTCATTCGAGAATTGATGTTTTCTGGCTTCAATTAGAGTTTAAGGGGAAAAGTTGTGCGAGATAATGGATATGAGGTGTTGCTGTTATGCCATTTGTGATTTAAAAGGTCTCCATAATTAATTAAAAGGGATTTGCACTTGAGATCATACTTTTTCACCAACTAAATGCAAAGCAGCCATCTTTACTTGAACTTGGGACCGACTTTATGAGAAGACCGATTACAGTGTCCATTATCATACGCACCTCATCTCTCTTTTAAACGCGTGTTTACTGTTTGCAGAGAGGAGGGCTGTACTTATCTGCCAGTCAGTCTGTTCTGTTGCATCATCTTGATTTATTTAGCATTATTTAGGGTCTTTTTGCATCTGTTTTTGTGTCAGCATTAAACTATATGAGTGTTTATGTTTGTGTGTGTCTCAGACAGCCGATCATCCTCACGTCCTTCTTCCGCTCGCAGCAGACGGTCGTCCTTGTCAAACTCCATCACTATGACATCCAGCACCAATAAGGCCAGCAAAATACCAGAGCCTTCAGGCTTACAGGTAACCCCCGCCCCCCCCTTCATAGTTATAAGTATGTCTTGTATTCATGCTACAGTCCGATCTACAACCAAAAATATCTTCATTTCAAATCCATACATCAATTAAATGTAAGATTAATTGACTATACATTTTTTTAAATGTAGCAAAGGATAACGGTTTTGAGTTTTGGTTAAGCCCTCCAGCCTTTCTATATTTCTAAACTCGTGTTTTTCCAGCCATGAAAGACCAAATATAACAACATCTCTCTTCATTTATTGCTTCTTTTTGTCTTTCCTCCTTCATTTGTCACAGAAAAAAGTAGATGGTGGAAAAAGGGGTATGAAAACAGCTTTATTGTTTTAAACAAAGTTATAACATAAGCAGAGCTGTAAAATCATTACTCGGCTTTTATCAATGGTGTTGGATGACATGTGACATGTTGTGTAAGATGAACTAGATTGTGGCATCACTATATAAACATGAAAATGTTAGTATGTTGAGTCCAGTGAGAGGCTCTATGATAGCAGGGACCATGTTACCCATTGTTTGTGATGGGCTCATTTAGCCCAGGGTGGAAAGATATACACTGTATTGATCCCACGCTCTTTGTTTTCACTCTTTTTGGCTTAACCTCGGCTGGTTTGCTTTACAGCAAGAAAAATAATTAAATAAAAATAACAGCCTCCTGCTCCATCTCTCAGGTCCAGGTACTGTGTTGAGATTGGAAAGGGCCAGACATCACGGAGGAAAAAGAATGTGTGTCCAGAGATTACCTCTGAGGGAACTTCTGCTTTATTGGCTGCTACATTGCCACAGGCTGATAATTGGGGGAGGGGTTAGTGGAGGGAAGGCAGTGATTTTTTTTTTGTGGTTGTGAATGTGTGACTTGTGGGATGCAAATCTGTCTTCATGATTACACAAATAACCAGAGAGGAATATTCTTAATTCCAAGGATTTGTTTTCACAAATAGGTTAGATTTATAAAAAAGGTGAAAGTCATGGTTTAAATGTGAGAGTGTGTGTGTGAGAGTGTTTTTGTTTCTGGTTTGGTGACCCTCTGCGTCGCAGTAAATCAAAGCTGTGTCTGGAGCTGGTGACAGCGGCTGTATTAGTCTGCAGGCTGACCCTCTCTCTATGGAGGCATTCATTCTGATGTCTTTAAGCAGTTGATGGGTGCCCATGGCAATTTCCCTCATTTAATATTGTCTGGACAAACCACTGAAGTGTTATGGTTTGATCTTTTATGCCTCAGCCCAAGATAAATACTTTGAGGAAATGGCTTTTCTTTAAGGGAGTGAAATGCTCCGTCTTTATTGTACTTTCTTTGTTTAACTTGGTGATTTATGTGTCCACTAAAAGGAAATACAGCCTGTTCCAGACCCATTCGGCCCTCGGTGCCCTCTTACTGTGTGTCCACACCAACTGTGTTTTCATTTAATGTGTCTCCAATGAGTGGAAGGAAAACTTCCTTGTTTTGATGTTCCTGTTCAATTTCAATTTATTACCTCATTTCAGTTGTGCTGCCAGAGAAAGGAACAACAAGATTTCAAAATGAGAGGAATGTTAGGGTTCATAAATATTCCCAAAGTAGCCTCTTGATGGTTTGGAATGACCGTGGGCCAAAGATTGAAAAGGCTGTATTTATAAAAGTTAAATGGACTCTAATTTGCCATATCAGGTCCTACAGGGAGATTTACTTCATTCTCCAGCAGAAGCACAGTGTGACACTCCTGCCCTCCTCTGGATCAGCAGGAGTATAACAAGTGTTGTGACGTGAACTGTGTTATAATGAATATGCCCCCTGAAGGTTGGAGTGGTAATTATTACAATGGCAGTTTCTGTTAATCATTGAGCAGCCTCACTGTAATGATTGACTGCTTAATTTGCTTTTTCATGCCAAAATATACTTCCCCTGTCACAAGATCAATCCCTCTTTTAATAGGAACTGCAAATTAGTTTTGGTTTCCGTTCAATGAATAGATGCATTTGGTTGTCAAGCAGCAAAACAGTTTGTTGGGGTTGTGTCAAGATCTAATCAGAGACCACACTAAACAAGAATATATTGGGCTACGCATAACATGATATACTGTGTCTGTAATACTTCAAAGGGCTTAAAAAAACTGGGTCTGGGAAATCATTATTTTCCTACTTTACTTGCTAGAATATATTTGTTCATTTGGATTCACTTGGGCTGTTGTTAAGCAGAAATGTGATAAATGTTTCCAGGACTGGCATCACAGTTACATGAAGGGGTGTTTCTTCCTTGAGGATGATGGGAGTATCAGCTCTCTGCAGTACCAGCTCCACCTTCCCCAGACAACCACCGTCTACCTAACCACCCAACCACTCAGCCTCAGCCATGGACTCGGTACTGCCACTGTTTTCTATCACACTTAAACAAGAAAAAATCATTAAACGGTTAAAAAGTGAATACTGTATTGTTATTAAAGATATCTTAAATGTTTCAATCAGAAAGGAATACTTAAGCCTGCATACAAGTGGCCTCTTTGTTTGTCCTATAGATTATATAAATCAGGGATGGGCAAATGGCGGCCCGCGGGCCGCATGCGGCCCCCACCTTCTCTTTTTGCGGCCCTCAGATTAATTTATAAACAACGTAATTAATTTTTTTTTAAAGATTTTATTTTTTTTAATTTTTTTTTTTACTTGTAGTAGCCTACTGATACCGTCCACTAGACTCCTAGTTACGTCGCGAGCTGCGTACATGATTTCAAATACCGAAAAATAATCTGTGACACATTTGTGTGTATTGTGTTTGTTTCCCGGCGAAACCCTCACAAGAAACACCGGCTGTTGTTATGTCTGCTGTGACGTTAAGTTGCCTCTTGTAATTATGCCTTTACAAGCTTAAAAGTTGTATTTATCATCTGAATTTGGCAAAACAAGTTTAATATTCTTAAAAACAAGACTTTGTTTATTTGAAATCAGATGAAAACAAACTGTCACGGACCCTGCCGTGTTATCTATGATTACTACGCTTTTCATTCATAATTTCAGCGGGAGGGAGGGGGAGTGGCGCTGAGGAACAGCAGAGTGCGGTCTGACAGGTGTCTGTGTTGACATTCCCCTTATTGTGGAATAAGGGGAATGCAGAGACTGGCTACAAGTGTTTTAGGTTCAAGTTAGACAACTAATATCTGGGTTAGTGTTCATGACTTCATGTGTATGTCATCTTAATGGTTAATCTCAATACACACACATTTTCCGTGCTTTCCAATAGTTTAAAAATCGTTTTATTCCACTGTTTAATAATCTGTTCAATACAAACATGCCACTTGTACAAATGAAATAACACTTCTGTGAACTGATATTTGTTTAGTGAGCTTATTAGAGGATGTTCCCATTTTTGGGGGATGTTCCCTTTGATTGTAAAATGTCAATGAAGATGTCAGACTTAGTATATTTGTTAATAATTACATACAACACATGGAATTTTTGTGTGTGTGTGTTCCAAGTGAATCTGCGGCCCCCTGGTGGCCAGTACATCAATGATGTGGCCCCCACCACCATCAAAGTTGCCCATCCCTGATATAAATAGTTGTTTATTGATTTATTGAGTGGTTATGTTTTCTTCAGTCCACTTAGTACGCAAAACATTTTTTTTATTTTATAACCTTTACATCTTTTGTTATTTTTCAGACTTGCCTTCTTCATGGATGACAGTGGACACAGCTCTTTTCGTCACGTCAGCTGGTGAAACCAAAGAGGACTCAACTTTAGTGTGTTTCACCGAGACGAAAGAGAAAGAGGTATGTTTGTGTGTGTACATGCACTAAACCAGGGGCGCCGTAAGGGGGTGAAAAGTTAGGACGATTCTAAGGGCCCGTGACTGACAGGGGCCCAAACAATTTTAGAACATTAAGAAAAAAATGTTTAAAGGTCCCATGTCATGCTTTTCCGGTTATTACCCGTCTCCTTGTGTGTTATGAAGGTTTGTATGCATGTAAACGGTGTGCAGAGTCAAAAACCCTCAAAGTATACCCTGTAGGGAGTAAAACTCTAACACAGAAAAGACCTCCCCAAAACGCCTCGTTGGCGATTTCTCATTTTCCATTGTTTACTTCCTGGGTACTCTGACGTGGGGATACCCAGAGGCCACACCCTCTGCCAGCCTTTCACGAAACAAAGCTTCCCAAACCTTTCAGCGATTCATGCCGGATATGTACAGCGTAGGGCACTGAAGAACGATGCTGTTCCTACTTTGTTTGGACCAGCGGGAGATTCGGGTACACAACCTGTAAGTATTCATTGTTGTTTGTGTATTTATGATATTTAAAACAAACAAGGTATCTACCACGACTGTTTGAATGGGTAAACGTTTTTCGGACTACTACGTTGGGATCGCGGAGAAATGCTCTCGGCAGACCCATTCTCACAGCGTTTATAAACCTTTTTCTTACTCAATATCAAGCCACACTTATTGTTTTTACTTCGGCTTTGAGTGTTTGTTTGTGCTCAGGATGAGTTTAGCTTGTTTTCCTGTATCGCCGAGACGCCGACACGGAAAGCCTGTCTGCTCCTTGCAGCAGCTCACTCAGCTGCGAGGAGCTGCGAGCAGCAACGAGCCTCTCAGCTTTGCGACCAATCAGAGCATACTGGGCTCACAGGGAGGGGGGGCGGGTAGGAGCTCCAACAAGCCTTTTAGGACAGAGTGAATACACATACTATACAGAGATGCTGTATGAGAAACCAATGTGAGTTTGGAAAATTGCACAGTATAAATCTATTTTAGTATACCTCAACAATGGAATTATGATCAGTGGAAATGGCCATGACATGGGACCTTTAAGTAACCAATGTGATATCTTTTCAAATCCCTGGCGGCACCCCTGGACTAAACATTTACTTATATTCATAATGACGCTTAATTCTGAGTTTGTGTGTTGAAGGTTGATTATTCTACTGTACACAATATCCTTAGTGTGTCTAACTTTGCTACTCCTTTGTTCCCACAGAAGTATGTTTGGAAAGGAGAATTGGATGCTGGGACATACTACCTGCTTCCCTTCACTAGTGGCTGCAGACTAAAGAAAAGAAGTAAGAAAAGCCTTTCTATTAAACCTATAGAGCTCGTCTACAGGACTGACACTGGAGAACTAGACCTCACCAGGGAGCTCAGGTGAGTGTTTGCGCAATCTAAAATATCAATATAAAAACACTGCAAAGTTTGATTCCAAAATCACCAAAATTGTAGATACCTGAAAATGATCTTCAGCATAGAAAGACGAAGTTTAGTCTGTGACTTAAAGCACCCATGTGTATCCAGGCCTGTAGAAAAGGTTCAGAGTGGTGCAAAAGATAAATAAATGGATGAATAAATGGAGGGATACATTATTTGAGAAAATGGACAGGTGAATAATGTCGTCTGCCTGGGTGATGTAAGACAATTTTCTGTGTTTCTCCCTTTGTGCCACAGGGAGGTGCTGTCGGACATTTTTGAGGTAATAGACCTGGATGGAAATGGTTTGCTTAGTTTGGAGGAGTACAATTTCTTTGAGTTGAGGACCAGTGGAGAGAAATGTGACAAGGATTCCTGGGCTGTCTGTAAAGGTAATTATTCTCAGCATGGCACTGATACACAGTATGGCCAGGGTAACGTGAAATTAACGTTAAAACGATTATTTTGCACTTGGGCTCTCATTATTTCTGTTGGGGCTGGCAGAGAACTTCGATATGAGGAAGAACCAGCTGACACGGCAGGGTTTTATGGAGCTGAACCTGATGGAGGCCACAGAGAAGGATGGAGACCCCGCAGACCTGTGGGTCACCCTGGAGGCCATGGGCTACAACCGAATGCTGGAGCTAGTAGAGGTAAGTTTAAATAGCTGCTCTCGCTGAAAACAATCGCAGGTTTCAATCGGTTTTAATATGAAATGACTTGATAATGTTCTAATATGCTCTAATTCAGGGCTTACATTTGAAAGTTTTGAGAAAATAAATGTCAACATTCAATGAGCCATTCTACACAACTAGGCTAGCTACTGAATTGATTTCCATGACCAAAGCTTCAGAGTGCAGAAGCTTGATATTTAAGTTGTATTTTTGGATTATTATTGTCCTTTACACTATAAACATGTTGCAATTTGATTAATATACAGATAATATACCTTTCTAAGCGCTTTGAGCACCAGGAAAAGCGCTATATAAATGTAATGTATTATTATTATTATTATTATTATTTTACTCCAAGGCTTTAAAAGACATTTGCACTACTGACTTTAAAATCAAGCCCTCTTTTTATAAGGTTGGAGTTGCTAGTTTATTCATTACATTTATACATTTTTATTGTAATCCTTTGTTTACATTTTGTTTTGTGCTGCATTATACAATTGAAGAAAATGAATCGTTTAGTTTAACTGACTGAAACTGAAAGCTAGTTTTCACTAAAGACATCGTTTTAAGTGGCAGCTTTACTATATGGAGAAACACGGCCAGGCTTAATATCTCACTTATATCTACTCACATATTGAATCCACTCTTCTACCTCCCTCTCTATCAGGCATGCCCATTCCAGTTGGATGTTCACTGTGAAGGCACTCAGCCGGCGATCCAGCCCCTCAGTTTGGACTCAGGGCCCAAGCTTCTAATCCAGGCCCTCCAGAAGTCCATCACAGCAAAGACAGGGGCCAAAGCACTGAGGGGACAAGACAATGTCTTCATCTACACTTACAGAGGAGAACACAGGATCTCCTCCCTTATAGCCAACAAGGTAGACCACAAAATGTGTGTGAATATGTATTGTATGGATGTGCTTTCCATCAAAAGAAGGGGTTTGTATACATTTTGTCTACAGTGAATGGCTGCAAAGACCATTCCGGCTGTTTGTAATTGATATGCAGCCATCGTATTGATCCTCATAGCAACAGGAGCTACTCAGAAAGAATGACCTGGTGATACAGAGGAACCACTAAACTGGGGAAGTGGTTACATTTATATGCAGTTTTTCCCCTTCATGAATGTGTTGATTTGTCCATTGTTTTGTTTTATGTTTACCCATTCCCTTACAAATCATCAACTGTGAGACTAGTAGCTTTTTAGGGTTTATGAGTGGGGAGTAGTACTGCCTGTAGTAGTACTGTGTATCTGCAGTTGTGTGTGTTTAATGAACAGTTTCATACATGGGTTTTCATGATTGGAATACAATCATTTTTTCATTAAAATGTGTGTCACTCCTGATCATGCACATAGATCCCCTTTTATGCAAAACCACATTTTTACTATTGATTCTTAATGATGTTTTACAACACTATTTGAATTGTGTCTATCTGCCCAATTCGGCATATTCTGTGATTTCAAGCTGATCAGTGACCTGTCCTCTTTGTTTCTCCTTGTGTTGCAGGCCAACCAAAAAGTGACTGTCCATGTAAACAATGAGCAGAGCAGGAACTGCTGCAGCAGCCGAGGCATGAGTGTGTTTGCTGTCGAGGTGCCAGCCAGGACTAAGCTGGTACAAACTCTTCCTGACATCTCTGTTGTGGTTAATATAACAAATAATTCATTACTTTACAATTGTTCCATAAAAGGAACACTGGAGAAAGTTAGAGGCATAGTTGACTTGTTTTTTCTCGATCGTTTTTTCTAGATATACAAATAATGTATTATTTGTTATATAATCCAATGTAAAGGAATGCACATATGGTGTTTTGGATACTAATACAAAGATATGTCCTGTCTTTTAGGTGTGCCAAAATATCCTGCCCATTAATGAGAGACAGGAATGGACCTACAACTGTGTAGAGAGCATGCTCCCCGGCACGTAAAGCTGTATCATCAACAATCATCTACTCCACTCTAATAGCTTTGTGTTTTGTAAAGCCTTAATTGTTAGACACCACAAGCTAAGAACATCTGGCTTGTGGCAAAATAGTTGTTTTAGAAGCTCAGTGACTTGATCAATTCATGGTCCTAATGGCAGCAAGAGGTAGTCTCTGTATTTCATAAAGTATGCTAATAGTTTTGCAGCTATTGTTGTGCCTTTGAATGTGAACCTGTTTGTGTTAATGAAGAAAGAAATGTAATTTGCCATTATAACACAACTCTTTTATTCATAATGTATCCTTTAAATAACGGTGATTGTCACAGTGAATTCAACCACAATTAAATTGGAGATAATTTTAACAGTTTTTGAATGTTAAAGTCATGTAATCGTAGAGACAAAAACAAACTTTCTACGATTTTATTTTCTTGGGTTTTAAAAGATTGACTTTGTACATTTATTATTTTCCTCATGTAGATATAATTACTGTCATTAAAATATTCCTATCATGGATTTTCCTTGACTGATATCTGTTGTTTTACTCTTTTAATGCAACCCTGGATTATGTTTCCTTGATACTTAGATCCATGTGATCAGACAGGAAACGTAGATCTCTCTCAGCTCTCCTCAAAACAATGCAATATTTTTTGGATAAAAACAAACAATGGTGGATTGAACATCTACTTGATATGCTATTCTACAATGATGGCCGAGAATCCAATTTTTTAGACGTTTGATGACATAATAATAATAATATTAATAACTTTAATTTATATAGCGCCTTTCATCAACCCAAGGTCGCTTAACAAAGAAACATATAAGGACAAGACATAAAACAGGTGGCAGAAATGGAAGTGTTACATTGCAGGGGGGGAGGAAGAGTGAGTTAATGTTGGAAGCTTTGTTGAACAGATGAGTTTTCAGGGTTGATTTGAAGATGTTCAAAGAAGGGGCGTTACGGATTTCAGCAGGGAGGGAGTTCCAGAGGGTAGGGGCAGCGACACATAATAAGTTATATCATAATATATTTGTTTCAATGGTATCTTATGTCTGACGAGAGAGACTAAACTTTGCCCTAAGATTTAATTGCACATTAAACTCTAACTATTTAACGGCTGTTGAAAAAGCAGTTAAATGGTCAAAGACATATTTTGACCTTTTATTTAGATCAATGCATACATAATTTTTATTTTATTTTGAAATGATCAATCATGCTTTTTTTCCTTTACTTAACAGTCTGTTTCAGCCTGCATATTACTGTGTAGCTTGTGGTTATTACTACTCTCCAAACTTTTAATACAGTATGGATCTCTGAGGATTTGGAGCTGGCAATGAAATGGATTCCTTTGCATTGCGCTCAGGTCTAAACTTTATTTTGGCCTTTCCAGTTGAGTGCAGTCTTGACCTCCTATTTATATCTCAAAGTCCATTATTTGCCCTTTGACTTTCTCTTCTGAAACAGTAGAGCCGACTAACTAAATGTCACATGACATATGAGATGTATTTAATGTGTGCTCTGCCTTTCCCAACACAGAGGTTTAGTAACACTCGACTGCTCAGGGCAGTTGGGGTTAGGGGGTTTTAACCAATATGTCATGTCTGTTGATGATTTAACTTTCTTATTAAGTGTTTTTGTATTAGAGCTTTTGTGAATAAATAAATGGTGGAAAAAAAACTTGGAAAGGCGGTCAATGACATGGCAATAATATGTTTATTTACTATTGCTATAGATTAATAGAACTGATCTTTAGTTTTCTGCGCCAGGTATGTACTTATATATTTTTCTCTTAATGGTATTCAGAGATTAAAATACTGTTTAAACAGCTACATATCCTGGTTGAAGAAAAACCTCCACACATAAACACACCCTCCGTTCATGATGACAGGTCTGACGATAAACTTTGTTCTGCTTATAATCAAATACAGTGAGGCAACAGGCAAACAACAGTGACCTGAAATAGACTATTTCACAATATAGGTCCTGAGAAATTCACCCTTTTACTTAAATAGATGGGTGTGTAATAATATATTTCTCCCTGCAAAATTGTATGGGTACCTTTAAATCATTCAAATGTATTGACTCATTATTCATTTGACTTTTTTGCTGATTTCTTAGCTAGTGTAAAGGTATACAAAACATGCCTCAGAGTCATCAACCTTTCTGTACATGGGAGTTGAACTCTAAGGTACAAGAGTCCACTCAAGCAATCATCCTTCATTATGAAAATGCTGTTTTTTTCTCTGGCATTTCTTTATTAAGGTTAAGATTTCAATATCACAAAGCGAAGTAGATTGTCAGGGGCACATCAGCAGAGATGCTGTATGCTTACACAAGTCTTGAAGTTGGGGCATCTTTTTGGGAAAGGAAGGCCACATACCATTGAGAACATTGTCCTGTCTTTTTAGTATGTGTGCATTTTGAATTTTGAAACCTTGAAGAACTGGAATTCTACAGTTCATCACTTACACATAAGGAGTTTACAGACTAATTATATGACTTTTAGGGTCAATGTGTTTGCATTTTTTCCACTTTTAGGCCAATCATAATGTCACTAATGTCATAAGCAAAAGTTTCAATATTTATCTTCAGAATGTTTAACCCTATTTTTTTAAACACTATGTCAACCGTATTGTTGAGAAACGTAATGTTGTTGAAACCAAAGTTAAACAGCTAAATGAATGGATGAAATAAAATGCATATCAAAAAGTCAGAAACTAATATTATCTGTATAATGTGGTGGGGTGTCACAGAGGGTACATGACCTTGATAATCCAGGCCCGGTAACCATACTTGAGGAATGTTATATGTTTATTTAATAACATTACCAAAGTATGCTAAAAACTACTGTAAACTACAATGATCAGTGCAGCCATCATGTTGTTTGGAAAATCCTGCATGGCCTCTCCTTGCCCTTTAAACGGAGAAGGCGGGTCTGTGAGGGGGGAGTTGCCCGGTGTGTACGTGTAGCTGCTCAGCCACTGCAGTCGCCTCCTCATCGGGACATATTGCGGATCACACGGGGCGACCACAGGTCCTAACTGGGGGTCAACAATGGTGAAAGTAACGACAGTGAAGACCAAGCCGTATACGGACCAGAAGCCCGGGACGAGCGGCCTCAGGAAGAGGGTGACGGTGTTTCAGCAGAACCAGCACTATGCGGAAAACTTCATCCAGAGCATTATCTCTGTCATCGAGCCTGCCGAGCGCCAGGCTGCCACTGTGGTGGTGGGAGGAGATGGGAGGTTTTTCATGAAAGAAACGATTCAGTTGATCGTTCAGATTTCTGCTGCCAACGGGGTCAGTAGGAGAAGGAGTTTTGTTCACCTTGGCTGCCCCTACTGTGTGTGTGCAACGCTAGCATGCTAAGTTAGCTAAAACACCTACTGCCATACAGAGCCCGAATGAATAAGTTAGCATGTAAGCTATGGGCAGCCATCTAGCAAGTGGAAGTCAACCTAACTTGACAGGTTGCAACTGTACCTCAGTCTTCAGTACAGCTCCTATTTTATTTACTCAACTAAATTCTTGAACTGTGGTATGCTGTTGGCTATTTTAGCTTGCGTTAGCTACATTACCAGGAGAGGTGGACGGACTTGTTTTGCTAACGGTACCAATGTTTGTAATGACAGTTATGCGAATGTGTCACTATATTACAATGTATCGTTATTGTCGGTGTAAGATAACGTTACTCCGGTTATGTGGTCACCAGTGGCGAACCGTCAGGGCCTTCAAGGTATTCAGAGAATATCCTGGAACACTCAGATAAAACAACTTAATTGAATTATATAAATAAAATGTAATAAAATATAATCAAATGTATATTAAATGAGAATCGTATCTGTGTTGTTGATCTGTAATATTACAGTGTTACGTTGATTTGTTTGTCCTTCTCGGACCATGCACTACGCATTTCAGTGGTTTTGTGTTAGAAAGCAACCAATCAGATCTTGTTCTGGGTCTCTGGATAGAATATCCTTCAACCAAGGTATTCTACATCCTTGATCGAATGAGGGTGTGTGTGTCTACAGAAGGTCCAGTTGTGATAGACACGGTTCGCCACTGGTGGTCACAGAGGTAGGGAACGTTACAACAATTCAAGATTTAGCTATGGGATCAAGTGTTACATGGTTATAAGTTGGCCTCCACCAGGGAACTAACTAACTAATGTTGAATTATCTTGCAAATCACCCAACTCCTTGGCCTGAAAAATAAACACTGCATAGATGGCATACCTACCATAGATTTGCATGTTTTTTTATTTTCTTTTTTGCTATAATGTGACTGCACTGGCTCCGATGCCAGTCTGACCGTGTTGACCTTTTGTAGAAAGTGCATGAAGGAAGCCAATTAAATATCAAACTATTATTACCTTTGACATTTTATGCTATATAAAGTTACTGACTCTTGACGGCCTCCTGTTTTCTTTTGCATAAAGCATTGCAACATGACTTGCAAAATGAATGAGCAACAGCATGTTTGATTGTTGTTTCAAAATGAAGCATGGCCGTTATGTTGTTTCATAAGGAGCTGTGCAGAGATGTCTGCCTTCACTCTGATAATGTTACTGGAACGATTTTAGCCAAGAGGGAGCGTCATTTGAAACGTGCAGACAGTCACGTTGCCCTGCAAACCTCTACAGCACAGATGGGAATAAAGTACATTGAGTATGTTTGGGTTTTATTTAAGATTTTTGCATTTTTACCGTCCTATTCCTTTATCCAAAGTGTAGTACATATTATTGCAAGCATAAGGATGCCTTGTTATATTTTGACAAGACGTGTTTGCTTTTCAGGCTGAATCTGTGACCCTCTCTCTTGAGATGGCCCCTCTCTTGTGCAGCTAATGCAAAGAGAGGATTAGCAATGTTTGTCACTGAGGCCAGTAGGTTGAAGTTGCATGAAGTGGTCTGATATTTCTCCACAAGTGGTTGATGTTAGAAAATTAGGCAGTGGAGAAACTCTGATTGCCAAAGGTGCACAGACAGGAGCACTTCTGTTTCAAATGTTTACACAAAGCAAACTTTTGTATGTTTAAATAGGGATTCCTTGACTGAGATATTTACCTTTTTTTTTTAAATAATCATATACAAGATATACTTATTCTCTTATGTAACCGTAGTTTGGCCTTTCTACTATTTGCCCTAGAGTTAAGTAGTAGCTACATAGATCATTTGAGTGAGGATTGATTAATTAATCAATTATCTAATCTAATGGCATCATTTAAAATGATTTTGACAGTGATTGCAATGACATTATTAAAGCATAACAGGTTATTGTGTAAGTATGTCTATCCTAGCTTGCATGATATACAAGGAATAAGACCCTTGCATACCCAAAACTGAAACAAAAAGGGAGACGCTCAGATCAATAACCCCACCATTTAGCCATTGCTTTCCTGGTTCTCACCTGTTTGAGTATACATGTGTGTATAATCTGTGTGTCCCTGTATTTTGTATTACTTTCTGCAGATTGGCCATCTGGTTATCGGTCAGGATGGCATTATGTCCACTCCAGCAGTCTCCTGTGTGATCCGCAAGGTGAAGGCAGTGGGGGGTATTATCCTCACAGCCAGTCACAACCCAGGAGGCCCAAATGGAGACTTTGGCATCAAGTACAACATCTCCAGTGGGGGTGAGTGGAGACTGCATTGTGCAGCGTATACCATTTAGTTATCACATGTATTTACACACCTAAGGATCCTCTGCCTCTGTTGCATTACAAGCATTGAGGAGAAATGCATGGAGTCTTTTAGTTTTTTTAACCACAGTATATTATTCGGTTCATCATTTCTAACCAGCTTTTTACTTTGTCCCCAGGACCTGCTCCAGAGGGCGTCACAAACCAAATATATGAGATCAGCAAAACCCTGCAGGAATATCACATCTCCCCAGAGCTGAAAGTGGATATTTCCAAGATCGGCAAACAGACTTTTGAAGTGGACACTTTCAAGCCCTTCACGGGTAAAATGACATCAAGGACACAGTCCTTATCTCACATGAACGATTATTCATCTATTTATTTAATTGTTGATTCATGATCTTGCTGTCAACGTTGAAAATGAATAGCGACCTTCGATGTGGCAAATGTTGTTTTGTTTCGTTTTCAGACAGCATCTTCACAACTCTTAAACATATGGTAATCTTCATAATGATTGAATGAAGTTGGTCAGTTGTGAAATCTAACAAAACATCTGTCATGGTTATGAGGAAAGTTACCTAGCCTGCCAAAGTCTTTATCTTGACATCTGCTGCTATCTTAATCCTAATTTGTGCTCTGTTTCCTCTTCATTTGTTTCAGTGGAGATAGTGGACTCGGTGGAAGCCTATGCTGAGATGCTAAGGGGCATCTTTGACTTTGCTGCACTAAAGGAGCTTCTCTCTGGAGCCAATCACATTAATCTCCGCCTGGATGCTATGCACGGAGGTAGGAAACCGCACTACACAAATTCAAACTTTTGTGAGAGGCCAAAAAGAAATTGCAAAGAATGGTTTTGGGCCAAAATTCAAACGATGGAATCTGGGTTTATATATTAAAATAAATGACATATTCTCAGGAGGTATACTTATTAAGTAATAGCACAAATCCATTAAAACAAACACAGTCACAGTTGTTGTCTATTGTTTAGGCACAACCAATTTTGTAAAGGAGTGTGTGTCTTTTTAACCAAGTGTATGGGTCTATTTAAATAACTCTCTCTCTCTTTCTAGTGGTTGGTCCTTATGTGAAGAAGATAATCTGTGAAGAGCTGGGTTCTCCTGCCAGCTCAGCAGTTAACTGTGTGCCCAAGGAGGACTTTGGAGGCCACCACCCTGACCCCAACCTGACATACGCTTCCGAACTGGTCAACGCCATGAAAGAAGGAGAATATGATTTGGGCGCAGCCTTTGATGGTGATGGTGTAAGGCAATTTTTTTTATTTTGCAGAAGTGTAATATAATTTTATTGGGGAGAGGTGAGAGCAGAATTTTGAGATTATTGAAGTGGATTGGAATCTATGATGTCAGTACACATAAAGTTAAATACATTCTGGTCTTTTAAGTTTTAATAGAAAGTCCAAAAATAATGTGCCTTGGAATGAGTGATTGAATTAAACTAATTTTAACTTTGGCACAACACTTTATTAGGACAGTAAATGTTCGTTTTTTTAGCAGTTTCTTTTCAGCTCTACATCTGACAAAAAATGCTGAAATCATTATGCCATACACGGTCAACTATTCATCCTTCTCCTGCCTTTGAAATTCATAATGAGATGTTAGAAAAATGTTCGTATGGCATTTTTATTTCGGTTATTGAGATACCTTTTTGAGTGTCACAAATAACCTCTACATGGAATTGGGTGTAAAATATTATCAATAGGGATTAAATATAATCCCAAGAAAGCTTCAGATGGGTTGTCGTTCAATTTCCAGGATCCAACTGTCCATGCAACTAACTGCTAAATGTCAGAAATCCTGGCAGACTGTTGATCCCTTTTTGTTTTCACTTTTGTCTCTATTTGCAGGACCGTAACATGGTTCTGGGAAAACATGGCTTTTTCGTGAACCCTTCAGACTCCGTGGCTGTCATCGCTGCCAATACTATCAGCATCCCTTACTTCCAGAAGACTGGTGTCAAAGGACTGGCCCGCAGCATGCCCACTAGTGGAGCCCTTGACAAGTAAAAAAAAAACACAACGCAACAGCCAATCTTAAGTTTTCCTTCTATGGTAAAGTGCTGCTGTTCCAGATCAGTTCCAGATCAGTTTTTTTCTAGTGTGGTTTATTGTGTGTTCCAGTGTGGCTAAGGCTCTCCAGATGCCGTTGTACGAGACTCCAACTGGCTGGAAGTTCTTCGGTAATCTGATGGATGCCGGAAAACTTTCACTATGTGGAGAGGAGAGCTTCGGCACAGGTGAGTGAATGTTATCAGATTTATGTACCCAGAACTCCAGGAAATGAAAGGAGTACCCCTCGTTCACTCAATCACTCACCCCCTCTTCTCTCCCTCTGCTAACCGACCAGGCTCAGATCACATCCGTGAGAAGGACGGCTTATGGGCCGTGCTCGCATGGTTGTCAATCTTAGCCACCAGGAAACAGAGCGTTGAAGATATCATGAAAGATCACTGGCAGAAGTTTGGCAGGAACTTCTTCACCAGGTCAGTAATGATTCCTTTTTGAATGGATTACAAAATTGTGGGTTTGGGTTTTTCAGTATTGTTTTTTATTTTAATTATTGTTGAGCAGTTGTAAGAACTCATACTGTGGAAACAACTGATGTAGGTTTCTTAAATGATTATCTGGCACCTTCTATTGGGGAATTAGAGAACTGCAGCACTCAATAGCCCAGAAACAGCCAACTCATAATAAAGTGGTCTTACGATTCTTTTTTTCAGTTTTCTCTTGTCTCTTTTTAACTATTTTATTATTAAAAAAAATAGTATAAAATAAAAACTTGCGGATACTCTTAAACCCATCATTTTATTTACTGCAAAACCAAGGAAAAGTAGTTTTCAGATACGAGTTAAACACCAGATCATGACTTCATGTCCAGGTACGACTATGAGGAGGTCGACTCTGATGCTGCCAACAAGATGATCACGGGTCTGGAGACGGTAATGTTCGACCCATCCTTCGTAGGAAAGAAGTTCTCATCGGGTGATAAGACTTACGATGTGGCTCTCTCTGACAACTTTGCCTACACAGACCCTGTGGACGGAAGTGTGTCCAAAAACCAGGTGAGAGGCTGCAAGACAGGGAACACACATCTATTACCAATCAAATAGTTATCAAGCAATTATTCATAGTTTAGTTTATATGTACGGTAAGTATTTTAACTGTATCAATCTAATTTTAAAATTGACTGAATGTGTAATGAAGTCGTATTGAAGAGTGGTTCTCAACTGGTTTCGAGTGGGTCGCAGATGTGAGTGAAGAAAAAAAAAAAGTTGAAAAAATATATATCTTTTTTATTTTTTGGGAAAAAAAGTCAAACTTTTATTTTGAAGGCCCGATTTTCTAACGCTGTGCATGCAGTAGGCGTTGGACTGGAAGTACCGGAGACCATAAACTTCTTTCACATAGTGATCATCTTCTCAATAAAATATCTTTGCTGATGTTTTTTTCGAGTCTTCTGGCCAATCAGAATCAAGATTGTTGCCGGAAGTCCCCATGGAGAATAACTACGGTAGAACTATTCTTTATACATCCATGGGTACAACTTCAGATAAAAATGAACACATAATGAAATATGACCCCGGTTTGATGATTGACAGGTCACAGAACAATGGGGGCTATCTACCCTTACCCACAATTTAAAGCAATTCACACAGACTATCTCCTCTTTGCTCTTCTCTCTGTGTGGAGCAGCAGGTTCAGCTGTCAGAACAAAGTGAAAAACAAACAATGGCATAAAATATTAATATGTCGGGTAGTAATAAATGTATTTATTTTCCTTCTCAGAGTATACCACAATGCCTAGTTTATATGTTAGTATTTCAAAAAGTCTCCTGGGGGAGAATCCCCCCAGACCCCCCTTATGGGGTTGGGTTTTCAGCATGTGTGCCTTTTTATTTTATACAGTTCAGCTTTGATTCCATCATCTCATTAAACCTTATTTAAAAGTATTCTTTAATTTCTTTGAAGGGATATATGGGATATATGCACTGTACTTCACTTTAATTAATATTGTATCCTGAAAAGCGTATATATATATCTATATATATATAGATATATATATACACATTACAGCACGATTTTTTGTTGAATAGATTTGAGTGGTTCAAAATTCCGGTCGCGATTTATTGTCAAAGGAAAAGTGGGTACCGAGGCCTGACCAGTTGAGAACCACTGGTATAGAACATATTATGGCCAAGGAATGTCTACCAACATGCAGCAAGGCGATTTAAAGTAAAGGCAATTTAAAGTAAAGTAAGTAATACAATGTAAAGCCAGCAGGTGATAAATACTATAAAAGAGACAATGCACTGTAGTAACTTAATAATTATTAGATTTATTAAAAGGCAGTGGCAAACCGAAAAGTCTTCAGCCTTCATTCAAAAGAGTTTTTAGTTTTAGTTTGTTGTAAATATATGCAGCATAACAACTGAACACTGCTTCTCCATGTTTAGATCTTACTCAGGATAGAAAGCAAACCTCTCACCTGAGATATCTGGATGTTTAATAATGTAGCAGAAGTAAATACATGTTATTTTGGCACTGAACCATTCAGTGCTTTATGAACCAACATTAGTATTTTGAAATAAATGATTTGACAGACCGGAAGCTGTTTTATCGCACCCCATCCTTTCTAACTCAACATGTTTTTCAGCTGCTGTGCATGCTCATGAATCATAACCTCTTCCCTGTCTTTATCTGCCTCCCTCTCACTCCATCAGGGCCTGAGGATCATCTTCTCTGACGGTTCTAGGATTATTTTCCGTCTCAGCGGTACAGGCAGCGCGGGAGCAACCATCAGGCTCTACATAGACAGCTATGAGAAGGACCCCCAGAAGATTTACCAGGACCCCCAGGTCAGGACAATAAGGAGTCTTTCCAGACAGCTAGCACCAGAGAGAGAAAGAGATTAGATAATAAAGTCGAATTAAAAATAAACATTAAATATTTGAACAAATGAAAAATCACAGGGAAAAAAAGAGAGAAGAAAGGATATTAACATAGTTTGGCCCCCCAGCTAGGTTACAGCGGTCACATGTTAACTCACAAGGGCTCCAGCACCCTTCAGGCCAGTCAGAATGATCTGCACACTGCAGAGCAGCCAGCTTATTTTGGGTGGAGCCCCCCAGAAATGATTTCCAGATCCTTTATGCAACGTATGAGATGTTTGGCAAATTCTTGAGTTATGGCAGCTTATCAGGGCCCCAAGGAAGAGAGGATAACACAAGGGAAACATAACGTGTATGAGCTCCAACTAGACACTTCATAAAGTCGTTTTGACTAGTGAGCACAGGGAGGGGATGTAGAACAAGAAATCAAGAAAAAAGAAAAGTCAAATGAAAGAGCCCTTTATCCTCTTCAGTGTGTAAACACCACAAGCAAACAGATGAAACAGAAACATATTGCTTCAGAAACTTGACAGATTAAAGGCCAGCGGAATCAAGGTTCAGTTGGCTGAAAAGATACGAGCCGCTTTGGAAGGAAAGAGGAAGCATCTTACTACAACTTATCACATGTCTCCTAAAAGCAGTTTTTTTCTGGATCCAAAGTATTCTGCTTGTTACTGCTAGTGAAAACTCTCTCAAAGTTGAAAATAGCTATCAGAAAATTAATTTATTCTGACAGAAATCATATTGGGCGTTGATAGAGGACATTTGTGCTCAAAGTGTAATATTCATTTATGCAGCCAGCTCAAAGGAAATGCATGACGAGCTCTTGGTTGCATCATTTATATAAAGCAGTTTAATGAGAAGTACTTTGGCAATCTTAAACTCTCATGTTTGTATGGTGCATTTGAAACTGCAGCCACCAGCAATTTACTTAGCTATGCATTAGGACCATGATTAGGACTAGAGGAAAAAGTTAGCCTGGCTCTGCGTAAAAGGCATCAAAGTTCGCCACCCATAGCATCAAAAGCTACTGTTTTTTTGGGCAATCTGTACAAATGCTATGTTAAAGTGTTAGAAAGTCATATTGGGGTGTACTGGGGGGTTAACTGCTTGACTATTTCTTCTACAAGTAAAGCAACGTTGCAGTGTCTCCGTTCATCTGGAACTTAGTGTGCCCGAAAAATAGATTATTTTAAGCTTCTTGTACGGATCACACTCATTAGATTATGTCAATTCAAAATGTGTTGTTAGGTGAGATTTTGTTATCTCTTAAGGCCTGCAGTAGCTACACATACAAAAAAAACAGATAAAAAACATAAAATCAGTCCAATCACAGCTAGTCACATGTTCATGTGTGTTGTGTCTTTGTGCAGGTAATGCTGGCTCCCCTGGTTGACATCGCCCTGAAGGTCTCTCAGCTCCAAGAGAAGACTGGACGCGCTGCCCCCACTGTGATCACATGATTCCTCTGCCACACTGCCTCCCCTCTCCCCCTCAGCAACAGGATACCTCCGCTCTCTCGGGGGTGAAGTTGCCCTTGAATGCTGTCTTGGCTTCCTGGTCCTCTTAGAAACAGAGCTGGATGACAAAGTCTAACAAAAAAGGGAAAAAGAGGAGCTCTTGATTTACTTGCACTAAACTGAATGTGCTGTTTTCCTAAAATAAGTGAGAAGTGTCAGATAATTTGTTTTGACACGTCATTAAGTGCTGCCAGACAGACATTGGTTTGTCACACATTAATACTTTAATAATGGGATTTAAGGAAAACAACATTTAAAGATTCAAAAGTAGACTGAAATATTTGAATGGAGTGTGCCTCGTGTAATTTCTGGAACCGTGTTTGATCATTTTATTGTCCAGATCTGTTCCTGAACCATATCATTAAATGGAAACACTGCCAAACTGGCAAAAATAATTATCAGCAATTTTGAGCAACCTCACCCCCAGTCCCCTTATTGACCTTGTGCCTTCCTGTCCCTGTGTTCTCCAAAAACATCAAAACATCCTCTCAACCTGAACCATGACCGTATCCTAAAGCCTTGAAAACTAACACATCCACCATTAATAAAATACATAAAAGACACACTGTGGTTTTCAATCTGTTTCTTTTGTTTGTCTTTCTTAAATTCTGGTTGCTCAATATTTTTGTTAAATCAAGTTAATACGTATGTGTCTGTCTGTCATGGGCACATACAATTATTTATAGATTTTCTACCTTTCCTTCAAGAAACCAGCTGTTGCTTGACTACGTTTTGGGGCCAGCTGTAATTGCTTTAGCAGACCTGCGTTTATGTAGCTGAGCATTCAGTGTCTGTGGGGTGATATTAATGATACTTTCTTTTCAGCTGGGAAATTATTCTAGATAAACGCAAAGGTCGTGCGGTAGTGAGCCAAGTTGTATAGGACAAGCCTCCAGCAGAATAAAGTGCTTCCTAAAAGTGAACGCCTCTCCAAACACATTCCTGAGGGAAGCAGAGTAGCATCACCTGATGAATTGTCTCCCTCCCTCACAAGTCTTCTTGTGTAATGAGACTGTAATGTTGAATAACGATTAGAGTTATGAAGTGCCAGGAGGTCCCACAGGATATATCTAGACTCTAGAGTTGACAGAATCCGATTTTTATGAATTTTTGTCAAATGTAGTTTATCACAAGGGATATAAGTGAGTCATGTATAAGTCCCAACAGTTACTGTATTGGTGTCAACTTTTTCCTCACACAACTCCCTTATCTTGACGTAAATTGGCTACAATTTAGTTAATGGTAGTGAGGGTGGGAGATCAGGTGCACCCACGCACAGCACAGGGAGCGACTGACGTTTCTTTCCCAAGAAAGGGAAAATTGGCCTCAATCACAGATGGCACATTTTCCGACAATTTCGGCCATGCATGTTGGTGTCATTCACACTGACCAACAATCAGTTCTACCTGTTTGCACTAATACCCCCCAAACATATGGTAAAACCCTGAGCTGGAACTAATCAACCATTCATCTTCTAACAAATCTCTAAAGTATGACGAAGTTACATTTCCTGTGATTTCAATGACAGAAATTGTTAGATACATATTTTAAATAGCATTCTCTGCTTTTATGAGCTAAATCTGAATGAACATTTCCCATGTTTGATCTGTGTTTACATTAAGATTAAGGATTAGGCTTTGAGGGCTTATAGCCAGCCTTCAAAGCAATATCTGTGGCATTTGGGATGTATAAATGCCCTAAACAGTTCCTCTCCAGTCCCTTAGGAGTCCCATTAACCGGGTGGAAACTTTTTCATGTTGCACTGTTCAGACCCTGTCAGGCTGACACAGTGCAATCCTGCAGTGCATAATGTGTTCCCCTTGCTTGGCTCGTAATGGCTTGCAGGCTGTATTTGGATTGGCTGTCATTACATCAGGTAATCACAAAAGGCTTACATTAAACTGGCCTGGACCACAGCTATTAGATGTCCAAATGGCTTTCTCTGGAGCTGGCATGGAGCCGCCTTGTGTTTTTAGAGCGGCCTGTTCATTGCTCCCCTGCAGCAAGAGGGGCAACGCAGTGGACCAAGACGGTCATAGGCTATGGTGTCTGCACTGCGATCAGAGTTTACTTCTTTGGTTCTTGTAGTCATTCTGTCCTTACAATTCGCTTATGCCCCGTTTAAAGAAAACAAATGTCAGGTTTAATAATTAATTGTCAGTCTCTTCCATAACTTATAATTCAATGCCCATTTAATGCCATTGTGGAACAACCTAAATGGCCATAAGAATGATGCCAATGGGGATTGTACACTATGTGAGCAAGACTAAAATAATATGTTTAAGAAGGTGTGATATGATGTATGTCCCTGAAACTGAAGCTACACATTTTGTGAGTTATCCCAAAAAGAATCAGAAATTAGGCTCGTATGCCACTCAGTTGAAACTAATAATAATTGCAAATGTTTTTGCACTCTCCATGTGCAAAGAAAATATTTATAAATGATATATATCTGAGCTAGAAATGAGAACTCAAACTGGCGTGTCTTGTTAAAAACTTTAGCTTATCAAAATGATGTAAATAAGCTATGACAGGGTGTGTGAAGTTGAAGTCTCAGACAACAACCCCTACTTAAATTATAATTATAAACCTGGCATCAATAGATGCAGTGGCTCCACATGAGTCACCACCATCTTATCACTCGATGTTCAGTTTCTGGAGCTGAAGAAGTGTCCAGGATGAAGTGTGAGGCCATAAAAAGTCTTCAGCAACAGGATGAGATGACTGTGAACATTTCTGACCACACAGTTGGACCGAGCAGTGGGGAGTAGTGGCTGGCTTGTGTCCACACACCACTCCATAGAAACCTTTTTGATCTAGGATTTGAGATCAAGAAGAAACCGGATTTTGAACCATTAAAACTCTACGTGGTATAATCTATTGAATGCTTTTAGGTAGGCAACAGTGAAATCAATTTTTTCTCTTGAAACCTGATTTCATTTTAAAAAACAAAAATCTACTCTCTCGACGCCTATTCATCTTCTTCCATATGTGCTGCACTAAAAATACAAACAAAGGAAGTCAAATCTAGTACACACGTGTTTGACTTCAAGCAATTATTGTTCTGCTGCACAATACTTCAGATATATCCGGAGGCGCCAGGAATAATTGGAGAATATACAGTAAAGTTGCCTCAGTGTATACAATTACCTATTTTCTTGAAAAGTTTAAAGGAAAGGATTGGAAATGTGATGCTTTTGAATTGTTTATTGTCCTGTTAAACTGTATCTGTAATGAGTGTAAGATTTCCCTTTCCAGGGAAACTAAAGTATTGGGCTGGAAATGGTCCCTCCATTCTTCATTTATTGTATATCAGCACTGACTGCAGTATGTTCCAAAAGGCCCCATTGGGAATAGTGCAACAGACATTCGAAAGGTAAGCCCATACAAATGCAATATGTACAGATAATCTCTGATTTGAATGCAATGGGGGTTTAAAAGGGGGATTCAGAGGATGAAGAGAGGCCAATATTGTCTGTCAGCCATTAAATGATGTCTAACCAAGAACGGAAACTGTCTTGAGTTATCCGCTGATTGAAGAATGCGCAAAATGCTAGCACATTATCAGACCATGGTAAGGAAAATCTGATTTAAACACAAATTATTAGAGTCATCTGAGGATGTGAAGGAAAACCGATGCAGGGAAAGTTTTGGAGAAACATGGAAATGATGGCAGGGAAGCCACCACCACCCTCATCCTTTGATTTAATTGTATTGACATCAGTGCCAACTATGTAACAAGGGCCTCCCTGTCCATGTGCTGGGGCCACTGAAGAAACCCTTAGGGATCTGCTCTTCAAACAGACCTTCAGAACCCTAATCCGCTCCACCATGAAGGTTAGATTACTTTCACCATGCATGGTTGCAATTTTAATAATCATATCCTACTTTGGCAAAATGAAGTTGATAAACATCAAGGAGGGAAAATAGGCCAGTGTCAGAAATAATTTCTCTACTTGATCAGCCCAGTGGTGAGGTCTTTCTCCCTCTGAAAACCCCCACTCCTCGGAGGTATCTATCACAACCTAAACACTGCGTAGGTTACATTCATTTGGCTGCTTAAACAGGTTAAAAAGGCTTCCTCTGTAAGAATCACAACTGACATGTGAGGAACATCACCTTACACGTTTCTCCAAACTGCAATCAGTCATGCCCAATTTCGATTGGTTTGACAGTTACAGAGTTGCTTTGTTTATATTACCTCTGCGTGTGATATCACTGAAGCTCAATAGCTCTTTGTTTTGTTAATTGAAATTGTATGTGAAATGATTGCCATGTCACGCCCGCACATGCACACACTTTAGGTATGCGTATTTCTTTCTGCGGTCCAAAAGAATCTTGGATCACTAGCAGTATGCTCTCAACCCACTCAAAGTCCTTCAAGTTGCAGACTGAAGTTTTATGAAGTAAGAGCTACAGAGTGCATATTCACTGTTAGGTCCATTTTCACTCACAATTCAATTAAATCTGGAACAATTATACACTTCGCGCCCTTTGGCACAAAATAATTGTTATGTCCAACCCACTAAAGGGAGTCTGAACCCTTAATCATCATAAGCAAATGAGCTGCAGTTTCTACTCAAATGTGGAAGTGCTTGAATTGAACGCAGCACTGGTTTGGATCAGAGTTTTGGCAGATGTGGCAAACTACTGCTTATGAACTCTCATAATTGCTATATTCTTAATTTCCTCATCCACCTATGGCATGCTGCAAATAAGTGTTGTCTTACAGTATACAGCAATACAGGAAGCTTGTGCTCTATTATCTCTAAACTGGTTAGCAGCCTGTATCTCCAGAGATGACTGAGGAGAGGAGGGGAAGGACGGTTTTGATTATGAGTCCTAAAGAGGGAGACCCTTTCCTGGACCCCTGGGCCTGACAAGGGATTTCAGAGGTGAAGCCCTGACGCTTGTGAGCAGCCCGCTACACCCTCTCTCAGATCTTCAATCGAATAATAATCCAGTCTTAAAGCATTATTCATACATGTTCTCTGTAACAGTTAAATCGAAACACACTCCAGAGAGGATGATATTTCCCTCTAATGAGCAGGGGTAGGTCACAGTATAGCAGAACCGGAGATGCTAAATTGCTACCATTCTTTTCCTGCCCCGGTATTAATCTGTCAAAGCGCTCTGTGTGTGCAGACACACATGCAGAGACAAAGTATGTGTCAAAATCCAGAAGGGAGCCGAGTAAAATGAAACAAGGTGTGGAGTTATAGAGAAGAAGGTGAAGTGGGTTTATAATAATGTAAGGCTCTGGAATTAATAATTGTATGAATGTTGGTGAATGTGATGTGTTGTAGTTAACATTTCTGAAGAAGGCACAAGAGACTTCTTTACACACGCTGGCTTTTCTTTATTAATCTGTCTATCTGTCTGTATTTTAGTCAAATGAGAATGTGTGTAGTTGAAGACAGGCCTATTTGCATATGCTCAGGTGAGCTGTCACAGATAGCAGCACATACGTTCAACCCAATGACATGAGATGGTTTTGCTCAACAAATGAGATATTATGTGGAAAAATCGGATCATTTTCTGACCCGTACAATTATTTACTGCCTGTGGAATATTATCTGAAGCATATGAGCATAAAGAAGCATATAAGGCTGAATTCACCTTTCACATTCTCTTGATTCATTATTAGTATATTTTACAGATTTTTTTATTGGAGAATATTTTCCTCCTTGTAAATATTGGTCCTTGTAAATCATGTGTGCCAGAGACAGCCTGAACAAAAGTGGTTGTTTAGACTTTAGAGCCCCTCAGCCTGCAGGGGACTGAGAAGCATTCTGTGGTTTACTATTCATTCATCCAAAGATACACTACCTGAGTTTGTCATCGTGTCAATAACATACCTCAAGATTCAATGTTAGCTTCATAACTAAATCTTAATTTTGTTTCCATCCTATTTTGTGCTCATCTTTTATAAAATGTGCTGTCATTTTTATTTAGTCTTCAGTACTTTTTGTCTTTAAGCCATTTCAAGTGTTTGTGGTGAAATATTGCTGTGAAAAGTTGCACATTGCTAAATCCCCATTGGAAACTAATTCAAAGTGAATTATTGACCATTATCCAGAAAACAATATTTGGCAAAACAATTGCACCATAATGTTATTGAGTGTATGTTCTGACACTTTCAATTCTATCACACAATCATGTGCAAATGGGAATTGTAAATGTTCACATTTCCATTTTTCTCAGGACTTCTCCAGGCTTGCTCTGTAGTTGAGATAAATGTCATTATTGACTTTGGAAATATATTGTAGTGTTTCACAGTAATTAAATAAAGCATTCATTTAGTACTAGTTCTTTATCTTAACTTCACTTTTTGTCGCCCTAAAAGGACGCTTTATTGTCAGACAATTGCATTTAAATGCCTCTTCCTGTCCTCTTGCAGTTCCTATAGTAAACACAGGGTGGCGACACATGGCTAATCAGAGCCATGTGGCTGGTGCGACCCATGGTGCGGCCACAGCCTCTCCAGAGAAGTTTGTAGGAAGGAGTGCGCTCAGTTGAAGAGAGAGTCAGAGAGGGGGAAAGTGTGCTGGGCTCCAGCGAGGAGGAAAGAGACAGAAACCAGGAGAGACAACTTTCTTCCACACACTCTTATTTTTTAACGAGAGGTGCGCTTTGAGAGAGCTGCTGCAGACAGTGCATAAGTTATCAAGGCACCGTACATTTTTTTGGAGGGGCTCGAAAATAACAATTTGAGTGAAGTGGATAAGCGGGCAAAGGTTTGACACAGAGCCGGAGGAATGTATCCAACTCGGGCAGCGGCGAGCCAGCGTCCTCGGGGATGTCCAGCCCGCGCGCTGTGGGTCGCCCTGCTGCTCCAGAGCGTCCTGGAGCTGAGCGCCTCTGGTGAGTCTCCACTTTATTTCCCCTTTTCTCTCTGCTAACTTTACTTAATCTGCGGTTCATCCCAACATGCGCCAATTCATTCAACCATGTCATATGTCCACCTTGACGAAAATGTCTCCTCTGTTACCATAGCTGTATTGTTGCTTTTATGCAGTTTAAAGTCAGTTTAAGTCATTGTGTTTAGCAGCATGGTTTATTTTTTAACAACGCTTTGTTTGTTATTCGCTCCTGAAATCATGCCACTAATGTCCTCTGACTGTTGTATTAAGCAGAGCTCTTTTCCATCATTGAGCCTCCACTCTCATGTAAATGATCTTTGGTTTTTAGATGATCGTCCTATTGTCATTCTGAAGCCTCAGCACGGGGAGAGCCCTGACTCCATTGGCAGACAATAGGGGGGCTTTTAATGAGTCAGCTGGATAGCTATTGTGAGCCCAACCACCCCCTCAGTGATTTAGTTGAATATATAGATAAGGGATGAATAACATTTTATTTAAAGGCACACATGATTTAAACATAGAAGGTTGATTACGTAGTGGCTGTTTCAGGCAGTAAAATGAGAATACATAGTCCAAATTGCCTCTCAAAAAACACCCAAACAATCCTGGTAATTATTCAGGTTTTTCCTCTTTGGTTAACAATAAAGCTATACCATTTTTGGCCAATTCAAATGTGTAAATAACCACATTTACTTTAACAAACGACTGAGTGTGTGGTATTAACATGTTAAAGAACGTGCTGATGTTATCTGTAACCAGCTTTTGGTTCAGTTTGAATTCAATTTATATTGTCTATGAAACCGCTTGTGGAGTGCGATTATTTTTTCGGGCCTTTTAGTGTATAGTGTATAAAACAATCTCCCCCTCCCTGATGGTAAATGATGTATTCCCTCTCTGAATGTTTATTGGGGTTTGTTTGGATTATCTCTGTCCTCCCTAAATGCTTGTGGTTGTTATTTAAAAATCCCTTCTTCATTTTTTCCTGCCCCTCTTTTTTCTTGAGGCTGGAAGGAATGTTAATCCACATTATTTATCTGGATGATTTAGCTATACCTTCTTCAGATGGAGTTTCATGATCGAATATGGAATGGAGGAGATTCAAGGCTCCTACTGAAAATGGACTGAATAGTTGAAATGACTCACGTAGTTGAAAGGCAACATCTACATCTACATTTCATAAAGAAAAATAAATGTCCTCCTAATGCTGGACACCATAAAACGATTGAAAAGCTCTTCGAGATTATGTAGCTGCATGCTATAAGGATTTAGACTTTTTCTACAGATAATCATAGCTTCACTGTAGCTTTAACTATTATAGACAAGAAAATGACACCCATTATATCTCTTTATTCTTCCATTGCACTCACAATTTTGACCTGCTATTTACCAGTAGAAGCAGCTCGGGGATATGTAAGCAGATGATAACACTGGGAGTCTTGTTTCTCCTCAGACTTGCTGTGAAGAGAAGGCTCAGAGAGGAATAATTCTCTGGTTCAATGGTTCCAAAGTGAAGAGAATATTGCAGTACCGTGTGATCAGTGGCCAGGGGATCATGTACCATCTCTTGTCAAAGCAACTGAGTTTGAGTGACAAAAAAGAATCCAAAAGGCGTGGCCGTTTATTTGCAGGTCTCACGTTTATTGATCATTCTGTGAGTGTCCAGTCAACAGGTCAGAGGTCAGTGGTCTGTCTCTGTGCGTGGTTAAAATACCAACATCTCCAGGAACAATCGGGGCTTCCGCTCTCCACAGCAAGGGAATTTCATTACATGACAGACATGACTAAGGATTATAAACCAACAATATATATATATATATATATATATATATATATATATATATATATATATGCATGCATGGTTTTTATTCTGAAGGACTGCATCTTCTAAAACACCTACAATAACTCACAAAAAATCCGTCCATATTACATTTAACAAAAAGTGTATCTGTGCCAACTCTGAAACACAAGTTAGGATGTGACATATCTTCTTAAATAGTCATTATATCTCTCAGCCCCTGCCCTTTAGCTTCAAAGTAATAATCAGTGACATGTTCATAAAAATAAATTGACTGCAATGTTTTCAAGCTATATAAACTGTGTAAATGTTTCTGAACACGGGACATTCACCTCTAAACATAAAAGGTCCTGTGCAGGGCAGAGACTATGTGAAAACTGTTTTAGAATTGCATTTAGCCTTTTAATAACACTCAGGCAGGCTATAAATCATGTTGGGTGGAACTGCCTCGCTGCCGTTTTCAACAGAACACACTGTTGACACTAAAGGCACTTCACCCCTGGAAAGAAATCCTCGGTGCTACAGACTCGGTGTGTAAGAGCTTGTCCTGCTCTGCCTGCTCCTGAGATGTCTGTCTGTACTGTTATATTTCCTCTGGTCTTTTCTTAGTCTCTTATTAAGGGAGTCGTTTGCAAGGAGGTGAAAAAGATGTTCTAGGTTATGGTAGCTCTTTCTTTATGCACTCAAATAGAGGGCCTCTCCCTTTTGAGATTTTAAGTCTGCTCTGTGCTTTTTATCATCGCAATATTGTCTCCTTTATATGTCACAATATTCAGTTTATCTATATTTTATCCAGATGTTCTGGGAATCGTCGGGCTCCATCTTGGTCTGAGTGGTCTTCCATCTCTTTCAGATGGATAGCTCTGGTGTGTTAACTCCCACTCTGCACAGTGCACACTAACTCAGGCATCAAGTGGTGTGCATCCCTAAAAGCTTTTGGCAGACATAGAAGAATGTGGCAGGGACTGTATATGTGTGAAACAGATGTATGGTCTTTTTCTGGTGGGAGGGGGACCTATTTTTTTTAGACAGTTTGACTCCATTTTGAGCGTGTGAAATGTGAAGAAAGTCGAGGACATTAATATAATCAGGACATAGCCATAAATCAAACGCTTGGACTCTGTTTAATGTCACTGATTTAAAACATCGGTGTGTAAACCACGTCGTGCACTGGCAATTACCTACTTCCCACTTGTTATTAAGCACATGTGTTTGCCAAGGCTTGGTGTGCTTCAGTGTTGCCATAGGGGCAAACTGTTTGCAGAATAGTGTGTGTTAATTGTTTGACTGATGTTCTGCCAGCAGGCAATTTGTTTTAACATTATATATAAAGCATCAAATAACTTTAATTGCTTTTTGCCCCGAACTTTCTTGTTGTCGTTTCCCAAGCAGGACTACCTCATTGATGAGAATACATGATATATGAAGTTCCCTTATGATGTGTGATGCCTGTAAATGGTATAGTTGTTTTCCATTAGTTTGCCGGCTGGAATGTCCTGATAGAATTTCGTCAATGCTCGGTTGACAGAGGAATTTAGGAAGGAGAGGCTGATCTTAAGTTTTTCCTTTTTTGTGGATCTGCACTTTGCCAAGTCAGGCAAAACCCTTTTTCCGAATGGTAAGAAGTGAAAAAGTCTCTGGATCTGCATAATATTGATAGGAAAAATGCTCTTCTTTCCACAAAACACACTCTGTGGAGCATGCTTGTTTTTTAATGGTCAGACTTCCACCGAGAGGCAGCGTTTAATCAGAGGCTGAAAAGTTTTCACTCAGATCCGTGGTTGGAGGTGTTTGATACGTTTCTGCCACTGCAAACTGTAGCCAAGCGTGAAAACCCTTTTCCTGCATTTTACTGTCTGCACAGGAGGTCAATCTGTTGGAGAGAGAAAACTCTCTGCAGGGTTCAGGGAAATGCAGTGGTGGATTAACAAAAGGAACAGAAAACATTGGTTCAGGTTTTAGTGTTGCAGCTGAGAAGCCGTGTATAAATGACATTGTGGCACTTCAATGATTTTAACAGTCAGGCCTGCGTTGGTAAATAAACTGTAGCATTACATTTGTCAAAATAGTACAGTAAATTAATAGACACAGATTATATTTGTGCCTGCTCTGTATGTCAGACTACAAATTAAGTAGCCTTCTATTCTATTCAATACCATGTTGATGATTTTCGACTGCATGCTGTCTGGATGACAAATTACGGCCGCCACATAAAAAATGTTCTCTGCTGTACTTTAAACACAAACAATACAAAGAGTCCTTTGCTGCAGTTGTTAAGCAAGCAGTAAGCGCGAGAGCGTGCTGAAGACAAAGTGACACTTTAATGAGTCTAATGGAATAAGCCACACATACTGCATATCAATTTCCTATATGGACTTGGCATATTTTAATGTTGAGGACTGTGGGGAATACCTCTGGCTTAAAGAGCTCTAAATTTCATTGAGACCACTCTTCATTGCAGTTTTATCAAATTACTGCTCTGCTAGCGTCCTCCCAGCTAGCTTTACCCGGGATTAATATGTGGAGCTCATGCTACATTGTATTTAATAGGGTTTAGGATGAAACATGGCATTTTAAATTCCCCTATATGTGTCAGAGTAAATCTTTTTAAGCCCTGTTTGCATAGCATTAAGGACTTCAGAATCCCCCACTGCAGGCAGAAGGGCAGATCCCCGTCCAGCCACAATTAGGTCTTTGTACAACACCACACTCCTACCAAGGTATTAAATACCGCAACCTTATGGGCTTCTCTGCCAAAAATATCATTATTTATTTTCCCAAAAAATATGTGTATGTTATCAGTCAATAGAGAAATGTTCCACTTTATCAGCTTTGCTCCCCAAAGATGTGTTTTTGCCACATTTCAGTGCATATGGAACAAGCTTCTTTTTAAAAGATGTTTACAGCTGTACATTTATGTATGCACATTATAAGTTAGTTATTTAAGTGTCTAGTGAATTGAATTGTCACTCATACAGACACTGTTATGAAAACCATGCATTATGGATACAAATTATATGTGTTCTTTAGAAAAGTTCTTCAGATATTCTTGCCTGAAAGTATGTTGCTGGTTGTACACACGAGCCTACATTCTCCCTGCTAGAGGATGAGAGAATAATCAACCCCTCCGTCACCCCACCCACATCAGCATGACATCAAAACTCCTTGGCCCTCCTCTTATCTTACTTTCATGGGGGAAATGTTGGCACTCTCTCCCAGGTTTTATTTTCTTCCCTTTTTTGCTCTGTTTCTTGGCTTTGTGTTTTCTTTCACACACACTGTCCCATTCCCTCTCTGTCTGTACAGTTAATTTTGGCCGTTGTGTGTCTCCTCCACTTGGCCCTTCTTGCCTGGCTGACTGACATGCTGCTCTTGGCTTCGCTGTGTGTGTTTACTCAACAATAACTGAGAGCGGGGTGGCTCCACACCAGCTCCTGCTCTCTTAAGAGATGCAATCATAACGACTTCGGTAATGCTTTGTCAGCATTTAACATCTTTGACTTGAGCGTAAAAACATATCTTGTGATGCCAGCTGGTGCACAAAAGCTTTAGTTCATTCATTACAGTAATGTGCTGATTTTGCGACGGATGTTTAGTCATAACTTGGCTTCCTCATATCAGACTAGATATGTCTTTGTGGCTCCACGCTGGCTCTTTCGCCCACGTGGTGCTGTGGTTTCGCTGCGAAACCATTGGACCATCAGTTCCACTGAGACTTTTGTATAAACGTATCACTCTGCAGTTATTAATACAACGGATCATCACATGTATTTTCTTCACAGTTTTGTCCTTCCCAAATGATTCTTGGCAGCTCCCTCATGCAAATCTTTCTTTTTCTTTGTGTTTGTCCCATTTCTTTTTTTTCATGTCTCTAACCTACACACTGAAAAAATGTAAATAGCACATTTTCTGTATTACGTAATGTGGAAAATGCTAACTAAATACAAACTTCTGTCTGCATGTGGAATTATTAAAGCGGAGATGCAGGAAATCACATTTTTTGGGGAATCTAATTGTGTTCAGTTCAAGTTAACTGACCCCCTGTGAATGTGCTTGTATACTAGATATAGTGTGGATTTGCTTCTGGGGGCTCAGAACTAATTTGTGGTACACCCTCTGATTTAGTCATTCAGGAAGTTTTTCTGTTTGTTTAACATATAGCGAGAAAGTGTGTTTCTGGTCTTATATTGCTTTGTAATTGCAATCAGTAGCGACAGAAACTTTAATCCTGAAGTAGAGGAATTCTCCCTTTTGAAGATTAGTTCCTGCAAATGGGTTTTAGCTCAAAGCTGCCGTTTTACCAAGTCTTTTTTTGGCCACCAAATACATTAGCGAATCTGCTGAAGTAATAAAAACAAGGTGAATGTATAAGCCTTTTCCATTTCATTGTTTTCAGTGGGGGATTTAAAGTTAAGAAGTTTCATGAGCTCATTGAACATGCACACTGATCTCTTTTGTTTAAAGTGTGTGCCGAATGTAGGTTTTTACTTTATCAAAACAACATGTTATTGTACTGTGTAAAGAAGTCTGCCTTCGGCGCAAAGACCTGCATTTGTGTTCAGGTTGAAAAAAAAAATGAAGTTCTCATACTTTTTTCTGTCTTCTTCCCACATGAGTAGTTGTTTCTGTGCAACATATATTTTATTTCTGCTCTACTGAGAATGTTTGGCAGGCTTGTGTTGTTGTAGTCGAACTACATCTCATTGTTGAAACACTAATCCATTAGATATATAGATAGATTAATTCTGCCCTTGCCTTTCTCTTTTGTCAGCTTCTATCTCCAGCTCCACCCATTTTATTATTGCATGTTTTTGGAGTAGCCTGCAGGCAATAAAGAGCCTACAATTATCAAAACCTTCAACTAAAATCTCTGCTTCGTATGGTTGTGTTTGTTGGTATTCTACTGAAAGTAATTAACCACAATTTTATTAAATTGGGACTTCATCTTCAATTAGCTTTAAATTGAACAGTGTTTCCTGCGCTGCTACACTGCAGCCATTGATCAAATGTCTACATGTTGTTGCTATGTCGTCTAGGTCGTAAATCTAGATCTATGACAACAACTAGACTGTGTGATCGGCTATGCATGAATTCAGAGTAAGCACAAGCAAGGTAAATCTGTCTTTTTAAAAAGACTCCCTTTTTGGCCGTGATGACCATTTGGACATAAGGCTGTAAAAGGAAAATTATACATTTTTGGACTTGGTCGGGTTAGTGTTGACTTTGTCTTAAACAGTGTTTTGAATTGATCTGTAAGAGCGTGTAGACATGGCCTTAACGTGTTTGGTTAACCGAAGGCTTTGTTCTCTAAGCAAGCTCCCTATTAACCAGCAGCTAGTGTTTACCCAGCCACTTCATCCACACACAGAAGGCTTAAGAGGGGCTGTCTGGAATGGGTGTCTCAGTTCTGTTGTCCAAAGGATCTCAAACTCTCACATTAGGGAGACAGGTACTGCTTATTGAGGGGACTGCTCAGCTTTGGAGCAGCTATGCTTTAATTTGCCAGTAGGACTGCTGAAAACAACATCTAATTGAATGTCCAGCAGGGCTGTAATTAGTGACAATAACTTACAGGGACATTATAAACAAATGCACAAATAAAAAAAGCACAAGACCATGAGAAATTTGACTTACAGTATATGGAAATTCCCCTTTTATCCATTGTAATCCTGTCGACCACACTGACCGAGGATTCCGGAGTTAAAGGTCTCACTGGTTCTAAGTCTGAAGTACCGTGAGTTTAATGCCAATCTACCAAATCACTGCTGGCTAGCCATCTGGCTTGTTCTGCAGCATCCAGGAACTCATTGCCCCTGTGTGACATTATACACCGCCTCAGTAATCAGACTTTTAAGCAAAAAAACGTCAGTGATCAGGTCAGTTTCTTGACGAAAGTCGGTATAACTTGCTTCCTCCAGTTCCATTTCTCAAGATTCTAGCCTGAGATGAAAAAATCCTATTTTTTTTGTTTCAGAAACTTAAGCTGTCAGTATAAAAGTCCCAACAGCCAACTTTTTGGCAAACCCTCAAAGCCCTCTTCACGGTCTTGGGGAAAAGCTGTTGCCATACCCACAGAGTCACTGGTAGCCTCTTAAATCCATTTTGGCTTGATGGCCTCACCATACGGCGTCTTCTTCAAAGGCAAAGTTATTGACTTCTGTGTAGTCCAACTATCCAGATTGTGGGTCTGTTTTAAACGGAAACAAGCGACTGAAAAGAATAGCAGGATGGAAGGACACAGTCATACGTTTTACGCTGCTGACTGTCCAGATGGGTTAACCAGAGGCTCGTAGAAACACTGAGGGAGTCCTCTGTTTGATGTCCCAGCGGCTGTGGGTTTTTGTGGGGAGGTGTGCGGGAATGGTAATGTAATGGTGTGGTATAGTCATAGAGCAGGAATCTTTCTTTCTGTAACTGACACATTCATGCTATCTTCTTCATCTCTGTCTCATTCACTCAGAGACTTTAGCTCATTCAGAACTCTGAATTTATCCCGGGGCGGGCGGAAAGGAATCTTGTCAACTGGGACGCTCCCGCCCAGGAATTCATACATTTATCCTGCGGGATGCCGCTAATGCCCTCCGCAGAATCTTTCCCTCTCTAAGGCAAAAAAAACAAACAACAATAAGGAGTGTTGAGGGGAAAATTGAGTTTGCCTGTTAAAGCAGCCTCCTGTTTTTCATATTTTCACTTCGAGCCGTTATTTAATTTCCCTTTAAAGGTTTATGAAAGCTGACACTGACTTGGACCCAAGTCAAGTTTACTTACTAGTGCGGTTGTGTCCTGCATGCCAACAGTCCTCTCACACCTCACTCTTGTTTTGCTGTCCCTCTTTATATCTGTCTCTCCCGGCTCTCTCCCCACTCCCCCTCCTTCCTTCAGAAAGCATTGATTTCAGCAGGGCAGGAAATGAAACTGCATTGCCCTGCGACTCCCGGCAGGAGAGGGAGACCCGGGGGAGGAAGAGAGGAAGAGGTTCATTGAACAAAAGTACTCGTTTTTGAGAAAGGGATGAAAAGATGGATAGTGAGTGAGGACTGGGATGGGCCTGGCTCGGTTAAGAGAAATCCTAGAGGAATGATATTGAGACGAGAAAATGTTTTCATAGAGACGTATGACTGACAGCTACTCTCAGCAAATCATATCAATGAAAGAGCTGAAACATTGTGAAAACACAATAGAAAAGCTTGACAGAAATAAGCAGCCATTGATAGACATGTAGAAATAAGCATATAGGAATGGTGGCCCCTTTATCTTTCACAACTCCTGACCTTCATCCCCCTATCAGAAGTCAATGATCTTCTCCTCAGAGGGGCCTGTATAAGAGGCTTAGGCCCGCGTGATCCCACTGCCTGTTTGCTTAACCTCTGCGTGGCTGCCTCAGCCATGCTAAGCTTTGCCCACAAGAGCTCATTACCTCTCAGCCCTCCGTCTCTCACACTATTTTTTTATCCAGAAGTTTTAGCGAGTGGAACATGGGTTTAAGGGCCTTTGATCATATACCCTTCATACTAAAATATGATGTGAACTGTGAAAAATATGCTTACAAAATAAGTGAAAGTAATCATTCCAACGCTCAACATGTCCAACTAAATGTAAACATTTTCATGTTTGCATTTGGAAATGCTAAGCAATGCATGTACGCTATGTTATTTTCAAACGGAAGAAAAGAGATTCCCGCATTAAACTACCCCAGAGTCATCTTTAATGGAATGTAAAACCTGTCATGCCGTCACAGCCATAATTGGGGTAAAGCAGAGATGGGCACAGCGTCAGCATCTTTTCCAGACATTTAGCCACGGTTCCACTGCACTTAACTGGAATAGTTATTGAGCTTTTCATTGAGATGAACAACTGTTTATACTGTTGCATGCATTGGGTAATGATGTTTTGCAAGAAGGCTGGGCTCATCCCTGTAGATGTATGCAGCCTGAAGGGACCTGCTGCAGTGAAACTGTAAAAGAAAAAAAATATCCGGTTGAGGGTATTGTGGCTTATTATTCCTGACATGCTCTGTTGAAGCTCTGATTCAGAATGGGCTGGTTCTGATCATTCAGAGCGAAACGGATCGTTTTTTGATTCATGAGTGTTTGAGTGGGAGTTCAAACAATGCGTTTCCCCTGCTGGTACCGTTCTCCAAATACGGCAATGTCTTGTGGTAAAGGTTGACAGTTTGTCTGAGCTTTCCTTCTTACTTCTACTTTTTCTCCAACCCTTTTTATACTGTCCATCTCCTCCTCTTTCTTCTCATCTTCGGATTTGTTCTGTTTCTGCTCTCTGTTATTGCAGCTTCTTATTTGTCTGTATCCTCGACCAGACAGCAGTGACCCGTTGTCCCTGACTGCCCCCGCTCTGCACCCCAGGCTTAGATAGTCTATTTACTCTTTCATTTATAATGTAATTTAATTCCAGCCAGCTGGCTAGTCCAACCTCTACTCAAGGTGGACAAAGATGCGCTTCAACTTGAAATGAACAATTTCCCAGCAAGGACGTTCTTTTTAGAACCACTAAACATACATAGTATAACAATTCACACGCTTTCTGTTCAGGAAACGGTAACAAGGGCCATGTGCTTTGTGGTCAAATGAGTGACCAAGATGGCAGCAATGAAACATCCTATATATTTATTTTTGCATGTTCCCGGCTAGGTTTTCTTTATTAGACAACAAGTGAAAAAACATGGACATTCTCCAAATGTGATTTTAGGTTTAATTTCCATGAAATATTTGGTAGATGTTATAGTTCAGGATGTTTGCATTGGCACTGTGGGGGAAAGAAAGATACTTTGGGAAAAAAGCATGGAACATAGATCCTTTTCAGTACAGAAAACCAGTATCTTATTGCCTTTTTGTCTTTGGTTTCTATTCTTTACTTATGTTTAAACGCAGATTACATTAAATATTTCATTTGCAGCACTATGTGAACCTCAACATAAATGGGAGGACAAATGTACCTATGACACATTTTAGGAAACCTCAATTTTAGATGTATAGCCTGGTGACTTAAAAAGGGAAGAAGAATTTTCTTACCTACTCGGTCCTTGTTTATTTGGCACAAAAACCTGTTTGTTAAATGTGTTGAGGATGTCAAACAAGCACTGCTGAATGAGTTGGATCACTACAAGGTGCCACCCGAAGCTCCTTTACTTTAAATGTGAAAACATTGCCTTCTTTTAACGCAAGCTACATGGGCTTCCCTGGCCCAAAGGTAGTAAAACTTAAAGAAAAGCAGTCGTTAAGATGTGCCCAGCAGAGAAGTGTTTTACAGCTGGGTTGGTGGCAGATAGCAGCCTTCAAGTTTGCCCCCCCCCCCCGGTCTGTGCTTACACAGTAATGCAGCCACTGATTGGTGGTATGCATTTGCAAATGTGCACGCCCCATGTCCCAGTGTTGGTGGTCTTGGAAGGCCACCAAGATCACTCGGCTGCACTGTAATGTGAAAGCAATTAGCAAGCAGCGGTTTAACACAGTGCCGATATGTGTGGAATAAAAAAAGGGAATGTAGGTCAGCGGTGAGCCATAGGTACAAAGTGTGTCCATCCCATATTTTTTCCCGACGTTGAATTATTTAAACTATTAAGACTTTGTAATGTACATGTTTAAGATACTTAAGAAACATATTCAAAGCTCTTTCAGCTACAAGACTTTGATGTGTTATTGGCCTATAACCATTGACAATTCAATCCATCAGTAGATGAATTTGATTGTGTATACTAAATTGGATTGTATCAAAGGGTGTTTTCCAACTTCAAGGAAAATTATTTTTAGATTCTTGGTCGGGTTCATATTCAAATTCCTGACGTAAATGGGTTTGTAGTGAGTTTAAACCCATATTTATTCAGCTCCCCATAGACCTCTTTGATGTCTTCACCCTCCGTTTACTTCATCTGACATTCATTTTAATGAGACGGAAATTCCCCCTGATAGAGATCTGACTTTGGCTTACACTGGAATACAGTAAAATACTGCCACACACACACACACACACACACACACACACACACACACATATATATATATATATATATATATATATATATATATATATATATATATATATATATATATATATATACACACACACACACACACACACACACACACACACACACACACACACACATGGTTGGGTTGAGTTCCCTCTCTCTGTGTGTGTGTTTACAGTGTGTGAGCAGGGTGCGTGCCCTCTGTCACAGCTGGCAGCTTGTGGTTTTTTCATGAACTGCTAAATGAGAGGGAAAATACTTCCAGCTGCCCTCAGGAAAACTCACCTGGTGTAGAGCCTTCCAAGTTCCTTGTTTCCTCTCTCACACACACTTTCTGTCGCTCCAAACTCACCCTCTTCCACAAAACATGCAGAGAAACACTCTGAAACATCTTACTGTTTAAGCATTTTTTCCCCATCTCTCTTACAACCCCTATCAGAAATTGAATGCCTTTTTTGCCCCGGCTATGGTTTCAAATGCATTAGAACATGCACAAGTGACCGGGCCTGAAACATGACCATGCTCTTAAATAAGATATTCTGTACTTGCGTCCTAGCATAACCTCAGAATTCAGATTAAGACAAGACATGACGGACCGTTTGGCAGGGCTACATACTTTGCGGGAGCAACCACAACCTCTTCACATGGTAAAGTCATTTTCACCTCGGCCGCTGTGGGAAGAGGAGGCCAGGAGCAACATCCCACCCCCTCCCACTCCTCACCTCAAACCTCCAGCCGGCATATTTCAGCTATCTGAAGGAAGCAGAGATGGGCGGTATCAGCCCCAAGAGCTGAAAAGCAGCTTTTGTCTCGCGCAACCCTTCGAGTCCTGTGCCTGTCTGCTCTATCACATTATCATAAACTATACTGCACAACTAGAAACATAGGAAAGAGAGAGAGAACGATGAGGGGAAGAAAAGACTTGAAATGCAAAGTAAATAAAGCAGAATGGTTGCCAGCTAAAGATCAAACACTAACAGTCATGTAAATCTGTGTGCTTTATACATTAATGATGACTTTGACTAATAATAGAGGTCGTAATGGGTTGGGCTGGATTTACAATATATTAAAGAGGGATAGGCAAAATAAGAGAGTGGTTAAAAAATGTTTTAATCTATCCTAGAGTATGTCATGTTGAATTTAACATTTTAATATCTGTTATTTCCAAACTAAGCATGGTTGCAGACTTTATATCCTGGTGGTATACTGGAAGTAAGATACAAAAGTGTCTCTGCGAACATTATAAAAAAAAAAGTCAAGATATGTTATCAGTTTGCTGTCTTCAGCCCGCACCGTACCATTTAGCACTGACATCCAGAACTGGGAGCCCCCATCAGCGCCTATCCCTATCTGCACCCTTCACTCTCTCTGCGTGTTACTAAAAGCAGCTCTCATTTGTAGCCATGTAGTCTACTCTATCCTTTCTTCTCTGTTCCCTTTGTTCAATCTACACCTTTTTTTCCTGCTGAAATATTATATTGTTACATTCCTTTTTTAGTGTCATTTTCCTGAATCGTCTTCCTATACTCTTTCTTGCCCAGACAGGAAGAAAGCTACCATTGACGGGGAGTAATTTCAGGCACCATGTCTATCAAAGCAAGGCTAATAACTAAGATTCAGTAGGCTTACCACCTCGCGTTCTTAACCCATCATTTCAGGATCTCCAGGTTTCACACCAGTTGGGCACCGGATAAACAAGGAAATGGAGTTTGAGCTGAAACACTGTAGCTAAAGTTTCAAGGAGAATGAAAAAAACATGTAATCTCATTATCAGACCATGGGTTTATTTATATCTTATTGCACTCTACTGTTAGAAAATTATCAGTTTTTATCACTCTGGTAAAATAAATTGGATTGTTAAAGGTTGTTCTGCATTATGTTCCCAACATTTGACCACCTCCCTACTTTTTCGTGATGTCATTGTACCCTTTACACAAAAGCCACAAATCGGCTGTGGTCCTCTGCCCCAAATTATGTGTTTTGCATTTCCACCGCTTGTTAGGAGTTTAAATTGAATCATCCACAAGTAGCTTGGATTATAAGTGATCTGGGTGGTGTACTGTAGCGAGCAAGGAAAGCCCCTGTTTAACCACAAGGCCTGAGTTCAAGAGCCCAAGTTGGTGAACACCCACGCCCTTCAAGTGTCCGTAAACAAGACGGTGAACGCCTACCAGCCCTCGGAGAGCTCTTCATTAACTGACCCTGCGCTCTGACATCCCAGTAGAGCGGGGAAAATGAAAAGAAAATGCCCCTACTGGGATCTATAAAGTAACCCATGCAAATCGCTACACTTCCTCAAAATCCGACTTGGCCTAGTCCCATCAGTGCCACTGGACCACCGAGATTTCAGCCAGACTCTTTTCCTTGACTAGACTCCATAAACAAGAGCTGTGTAGAAAGAGTGACTTTGGAGCAGAAGTACTGAGAATAGTTCCCCAGTTAATTCCTTAGTAAGTGTTAAATGCAGTCACAGGACAAACCTAAGTAATTCTTAACAAACTACTTAAAACCTTATGTTATTCTTATCTCTATCCATCTTCCACCCAACATATTTAGTTCGTATCTTCTTTGCATGCATGAATATCGTGATTGAGATGCCGTAGTTCATACATTATTTTTGATATATTCCCTAAATGTATTCCAGTTTAAACTTTGACCTAAGTTTCACCTGTGTTGCTAAGTACTGGGGAATTCATTTAACTTGTTAGCTCAGTTTGGCTTACAATAAGGAACCTTGGCAGGAAGGTGAGCTACAGCTATTTCAGGAGGCGTCAGGAGTCAAAAGTGCAAGAAACAGAGGCAACCATTGTGTCATTTAAAAGAAGAAAAAAGAACAAGTACCAACCTAAAATTGTTGTGTGAAATGTCTGTCAGTGTTATCCTGATTGGTCCATCTGCTTTTACTGATCCTTTAACTGCTGATGTTGGACTCACAGATGCACTGTGTTTGCAACTGAAAGCGACTATGACTTGACTTGGCTTCTAAGTATTACGTTATATATTGTAATTATATTATAGTATTATGTCCCCAGGTCCCACTCATTTTTGCCTGCATAGCTTCTATTTTGTCTGTTCTTTTGACTGTTTTGGAGAGAAGAAACCAGGGATTCACAGCTCATTTTAAGCTGCTGCAGCTGGTCAGGCAATAATGTGTTTAAATATAAAATGATTGACTGAAGAAGAGACTGACTGCATCTCATTCAAACAGTGTTTTAGGTCAAAGACCTTTGGGAGAGCTACTGTAAAGCGCACTGTTGAGGACCAGTGACCCCTCCAGCTCACCATGTGTGTTTGTGTGTATATATAGGGGTGTGTTTTGCTAGCCTCATGTACAGCACATCCTCTAGCTGCAATAGGAACAGAAACACTGGGATAAGACCTGCAGACCAGCTCTACAGATATACGGCTAATGGAGGAGTTTCCAGCTCTATCTTTAGTTACCATCCATGAATGGAAATAAAAGCAGAGAGGCCAGTAGAGGGGGAAAAGGGGGCAGCAACCAGACATGAAAATAATACTTTAAATAATTTGCACAAACATCTAATCTGGTGACTAACACACGTAACTCAAGTCAATGCGGTAAGAGGGTCCACAAGAGGTAGTAAGTTTAAGAGGTGAGGAGAATGAGTGAGAGTGAAAGAATGGGTGAGTGAAGGAGGGAGAATGAGCAAACAAGAGAATGAAAGAGAGAGGGGAGGGTAAGTGGTGAGGCGAAGGGCAGATCTTTTATGAGGCATGGAAAACGGGGTGAAGAGAGGAGAGAGGTGGAGTTGATGCCTGCGGTGGGTCTGAATAGGGGGACCCCCATGTCCTCTTTAATGTCAAATGAATAACTCCTGACCTTACATAGCTCTTTAATTGGTATGACCACAAGCTGGATGGAGTGCTACTTTGGATGTTTTGTGTGAAAGTGAGAAAATACACCCAACCTGACATCCCTGTTTAATTTAAAGATGTTTGAGAATAAGTGTTAAGAGGAGTTTTGTGAATCATGTGTGTAAATACCGGGCACATTAGTGTCGCATTTCTGACCTCTTGGGGAGTACAAATACTTCAAAACAGTATCATAGCGAAAACAGTACCATCTTACATGTTGCGCAGACAAAGAACGATATTGGCACAATGTTCATGTGTGCTCTGTTTTTAACATTGAGGTTCTTTAAATGTAAATTGTTCAACTTTAGTCAGCCTGGGGCATTTTGCATTTCACAGCTTTACTATTTTCACAGTTTGAGCTTCTGCCGACTGTGAAAGCTGTTGGTATGACAAGACAACAAGACAAGCCTGAAGACCTTTAAAACTAAAATGATCAGATCAAAGCTTCTTGTGGCAGCAAACAGCATCAGAATCGGACGCTGATCTCAGTCGGAATTGGTAGTAATAGCAGTTCTAACACATTACAAGACCTCATTTGAATCTGTGTTAGTATCAATAATAATGCTCACTGGAGCCTGACGGCTGACTGGGTGGCTGGCCAGTGAGGCCCCCAGCTCAGACTAAGGGGCCCTCCCATGTTTGGGAAAAGAAGAGGCCTTAGGCCCGTGAGCTCGAAGGATACACCGTGCATGAATGACGGGGCAGTGGGAGTTTGGCAGGGCAGGACGAGAGGAGATGGCTGAAAGAGGCAGCTCAAGCAGAAAGAGAGGGAGAGGGGTTAAGTGGAGGCAGGTGTTCCATGACAAACCTTACAACCCCCCACCTCTCCTTTACTCTAGTTCCCTACATCCACACTGGTCCACTGAGAGTACAGCTAACCAGCCCAACAACAGACACTTGTTAGTCATTTCCCTCGTTCTCTGTTACCTTCTTTTGTTAGCTTTTATCCAACCACCTTATCCCTCTCATCTAATCTATCCCTCCAAATTGCGCCCTTTTCCTTTAATCCCATTTCTTTCCACCCTCTCCTCTGTGTGCTGCAGGACCACCTGGCTTTGCGGTCTGAAATCGTATAAAACTCCTCTTGCTTTAAACAGATGGACAGCTTTCCCACTGCTCCACTCTGTCTGAACCCAGCTGGCAAATTAATTTAGATTGGATTGAAGTGAAAAACATGGTCTCTCATCGTGTTCCAGCGGTTGTTAAACTCAAGCTCAATAATGGAGCAGAATAGTACACAAATCCACTTTTGATTGCTGGAAAAACAGGCAGAGTATGATTGATTTTATTTTGTAATTTTGCAAAACAAAATTAAATCAGTCTTTGCCTATTCATTTTGCCCTTTTTAAATGTAATTCAGTTTGTATATTTTCCAGTGGCTTTTATTTTTGGCATGTCACTATCACATTTCATAGGATAACTTTGAATGATTAGGATGCCCTTTTCTGCTGCTAAAGTGGCTGCTGTTCAACTTCACTGATTGGATTTTGATGAAATTATGGAGGAGAGGTTTGTGCCAATGCTCCTTTTCAAAATTCAAATTGGTTGGCTTTTAATGGGAACTAAAAAGTATTGTTTATTCTCCTTATATTGCAGCACAATAACCACTGCAAGTTTACGCTCACTTTTTGTTCAATTATTGCTCTAAAAAATGTGCATGAAATTCATGCAGAATTCAGTGATATGTTTCATAGCCTTTTTATATTAGTCAATTGTGACAAGATTCTGATGCATGCAATATATTGTGCTAATCAAAGTTACATTTTCTGGGCAGGAATATTTTTTACATTACAATCTTTTGAGTTTGCTCGAGTATCTGACATTGCTGATTCATGGCTTATTGCTATAACAATACCACAGTTCCTACAAAGTGTCTCTGGACAGATGTGTCAAAGGGTTCCTTACACTATAACTTTCATTTGACCCCTATCCTTTATAAATGACTCACAGAGCTTCTGTGGATGATGTCTGTGCGCATTTAGGATAACTGGAATTTCTTTGAAGTTGTCATGATGACTGACAAGTGTATATCTTCTTGTCTGCCCAAACATAACGTGTGTGTCAGGGCAGAGAGGATGAATCTCTGGGAAACTGGTTGCTATCATCCCACAGTGAGTGGTTCTTGTATCCTTGAGCAGCTTCAGACATCAGTCAGTGGAACATCTGGAACAAAGAACTGCGGCTGTTTCTTTGGTCTGAATTTCTGAATCAACACTTATCATGACACGTGCACATTCATGCCCATACACTCACAGTTTGATCATCAGGCACCAACACCAACCCATACCTACCCACAACACTCACTTCTGGTATGCTTTCACTGACTATTTTCTTTTTCTTAGATGAATTAACTTGAGTGTCCTGAATTAACTTGAGTGTCCTTCTGTCCCAATGACAGCATGTCTGTTTTTCTATCTCTGTCTCCTACTATCTCTTTCCTTGCCATCAGACAATAGACAGGCATTTCAATACCAACTGGTTACTTTTTCCACATGCATTTCAAAAGGTTTGAAACACACACACGCACACGCACACACACAAACGTAATCACTTGTCCAGTCAAGAATCAGCTGGTGTTGTCAGAGGCTCCAGTCTCCTCCAGAAGAGAGCAGCACTGATAGGCTCACACAGACATGGATAAGAGGTAGGCCCAGAATAGCAACAACCACAACAATTCACTACAGTGGTTCGGATTATAGACTTAAAAAGAATGCCAGCATTTCCCTCTAGTCAGCAAGCACCACCTGCCCATTCCAATAAGCGTTGAATAAGAATCAGCATCTGGTTAAATGTATTTAGAAACAGCTGATCTAAAGATCGATAACTGTTCCTCTTCCTAATCTTTACCAGACAATACATCTTCCGTGGTAAAACTAACACTTTCTGTTTTGCATCAGAGATCAGAGGCAGTGGCACTGGCCATCGGGGGGTTCAGGACAAAGGATTTATAGTCCCAGTCTGCCCCTGATAAGAGGGGTAAACATTTGAGATGTAGTGTATTTTTTATTTCTCTCTTTGACACACACACACATAAGGCAAAAAGTCTATCTACTTAAACTCAAATCAGACTGTGATAACAGGGTCGCCATCCCATGGCAGCCTCACTACCTTAACTGGTGTGCTTGTGTGATAAGGAGTCAGTCCATATTGATATCTTATCTCCCACAGGAAAAGAGGCAGCGTGCCAGATAGCAGGAGTTACAGAAAGGTGAAGGAGTTAGGGAAACTTAGTTTTCATGCATTATGAAATTATAAACCAAGTTTAATTATAGTCCTTGGTTTGACTGTGTATGGCTTCTGAGGGCTTGGAGGTTGTTGCAAAACTATATTCACTTTCCACTCTTTCCACTTTTATCCCTACACCAATTTTAGGTTGTTTTTGAGCTCTTGATTAAAGCTGTCTAACCTAATTAAGAGCCAGGCAGTCTACTAATGTCCAGGCCTAAGACATAGAACTAAATCCACCCGAACCCCCTGAAGGCATAAGACCCCCATGTTTGACCAGATGCCAGATGAGTGTCTTGGACAGTTCAACCAAAACTGGGCACTATATCAAAACAGTGTATATCATAGAGTTTCATAGAACTGGACTATATGTCAACTGAGATTTTGGTTATGGCAGTGTTCTGATTTCGCCCTATCATCAAATGTAATTTTCTGAAGTAATCTGCAAGCTTAGTTGAGTGAACAATAAATGTCTTTGGGTTACTAGTGTTTGAATAAAATGAAAATAAAATCTTCTTCCTAAAAGTAGCAATAGTTATTTAAAAAAGAGGCTGATACAGGATGACCTTTTGAGAAATGGGTATAAATATTTTTATATTTAATTGTGTCAGTATCGCACAGCTCCAGTTTCCCGCTCTATCCAGGGGCCCCCACTCGTGGAGGTATGTGGAGAAAAAGACAAGCAAAAGGGGGAGAAGAGAGATGAAGAGTGGCAGATGGACACATAGAGGCCAACCGTGACCCTTCACTTACCATCATGCATTAGGAAATGTTTGCTGTTGTGAACTTGATAAGAGGTTCTGATGAAAAACGAGTTCGCTTTTGGACTGACATTTCTTTAAAAGTAGAGAGCCGACACAAATGGACAGAAATCAGCAAAGATAACCATGTGTGGTGTATCTTTATGTGTATGCGACCATGCATGTCATTCTTTTCCAAAGTCATAGATTGTATACTTGCATACAATCAGTGATTTTTTTATTTCTGCACATGTGCAAATGTAATACTTTGGTCTTGTTGGTCACTCACTGACTAAGTTATACAATTAAGTTTAAAAAAGAAAGGGTACAGAGAGAGTGTAAAAAGGGAGACATGAAAGCGAGAGCTTGCACTTGAGGTGATCGTGATACAGAATTAAGGGAGAGAAAAAGGACATGAGGTTATTGGATTGCTCCGATCAGCTCGAGAAATGACTTTTCCATGACTCCAGGTATGTGATCCTGGCTGAGCCCTGGGATATCCTCTGTTTATGCTCAGGCAAAGACCTGCAGATTAGACGGCCTGGTATTCACCTGATTAAAATGACCTTCTTGTCTAAACTAAGCTGGCGGGTTGAGAGTGTAGCGTACATACACAGGACCTTTAGGACCTGGATGGTGTATGAACAATTTTGCCTGTGTAATTAACACTAACACTCTCACACTGAGAGCAATTTGTGTTCATACTATGACAGGGCCAATTTACCATTGGGATTAAGAAGTGATGGTACTATGGTACTAATAAAACTATTATCCACTCTAGTAATACAAACAAAGAGCTGGTGGCCCTATATCTTGAACACCAGTGCACCAGTGTGTCCGTGTTTTTATATAGTGTGTGTGTAGACGGGTGAATAGATTAGTCTGTGGTAGGTTGAGGCCCAAGGCCAGTGCACTTATTTGTTTTGAGATGCCCCATCACTCATCTGTCTTCATGTCATCGCTTCTTGTTCTCAAGTTGCCTTTTGTCTTCACCATTCTCTAACTTTCCCATTTTGCTATAGTATATCTGCCTTTCTGATTGTTTCCCCCAGTCCCTGTGCTTTCAATCTTTCTCATTTTCCCCATTGTCCTATGTATGTCTCTTTTATGCCAGAGGTCCAGTAGCATGAATACAAAGATTCTCCCAATGACAATACTAGACACAGCAGCCCTGTGCTTTTCAGTAAAACATGTGCTTTTCACGTTGTGTTTTACTTTTCCAGGTAAGCCTAGCTGTATCCTATGATTGGTATATCATCGCTGACAGCTGTCATATTGTTATAATGCAGCCTCTTCCTTAAGAGCAGCTGTTTCTTAAACATGTGGTCTCATTATTCCCTTTGCTGCAGTAAATCTTTGCGAGTCTCAACCTCGCCAGCAGTATCTACTTATAACATGAAACAATCCCTCCAAAACGTCAAAATATATAAGCTACAATGACCTAACGATTTTTAATTTCCCTTAATCGACAGGACTTTACTTTCAATAACACTGGACTCATTCAGGTTTTCCAGCAATCTTTGTTGCAATCTTTGTTGCAATATTGTAGCAGCATACTTACTGCAGTCTTTAAAATAAAGTCAAGGGAGGGTAACTGATGGTTACAGTAGCTCTACCATGCAAAAAAACTTCTGGGAAATATCACCATATTATCTTTGTTAAAAACCAGATGCCCCCTGATAAACATTTTTCTTGTTCACAAATCTGCCTCTGACTTACAAAGACCTTAGGCATTAACCAGTTTGGCTAAATCAGTCTAGGCTTTTTCCAGAGAAAAAGGAAAACATTCGACAATTAGACTCGCAGCCAAAATACAGAGAGGTCTGGCTGTGGGATGGAAATATGCAGCAATGAAATCTTCTATTCCACACTGATACCTTCTGGCATTCATTGGATGTTTTAAAGGTGAAGAGGTCAGAGAGGGAAATTCTTTTTGGATCATAAAACGTATTTAATTTGTGTACAATTTTAATATATTGGAATGGCTTTTATAAAACATGCATAAAATACTTAGGTTCCATTAGAAAAAAAAATGATTTAATTACACAATATTTCGAGAGTGAGTACTGAAAGAAAATGTATTCCAACTTTGACTACAAGTTCAACCCAAACCCTAAAATGTGAGTAATAGGATTAGCACATGGCAGTAACAGTATGCAGGCCTTCCCTGGGGGGGAACACCAGTGAAGAGAACAGCGCCCTCCATTTCAGACTGTATCAGTTGTCTTGCCCTCGTACAAAACCTCACAACAGGTAGTCAGCGGTGCAAAACTGTCTCCAGATCAAAGTCACTGCAAGGGCACCCCCGACCATGAGAGTGAATTGACCCGGCCCGCAGTTCTGTAAACATGACCCTTTCTAACTGTCGTTGGTGGACTTATGGGAGTTTAGATCTACTGACTGCTTTTACCAACAACCCATCTGTTTTTAAAACCAATCTTTAATTATTGTAGTTAAATCGTAAATTAAATTATTCACATTATGAAAAAGAAGACAAGGAAAAAAAACCTGTTGCCAATTTCTGGAACAGTTGGATTCTTGGTTGGACGCAGGGCTGCAGAGGACACAGGGAGGAGTGGGAATGTCAAAACAAAGACTGCCAGTGGAGAAGGAATGCTGGTGTCCTGCTGAGCTAATCCTAGCAGGAAGAAAGGAGAAACTGTGGAAAGCGAGGAAGAGCGGGAGGAGACGATACCATGGCAAAAGCAGGTCCCAAGGTTTGGGGAGAAATGGAAAGAGCTGCTTGAGAACAAATCCTCTTCCCATTCACTAGTTTCTATCTAGCTTTCACCTGCTTTCTCTCCATGGCTTTAGGGTGTTCTCTTTTTCGCTGGTGGTCCAACTGGTCTCTGTTCAGTTATCGAGGAATTTGGAGTTAATGAGACAGCTGTAGTTTGAGAGAGGTGAAGTCCTTTAGATCAGCTTTTCTTAGTCTTTATGGCTCAGTGCTCACTTCTCTCTTTAGTCCTGAAGGGAGGGAGTAATGCCATGTTCAGCCTCAAGAGCCATTTCTATCGAAACAAACGCCTACCTCAGACTGCTTTGTTTATGACTGGATGGAGGATTTCAGATGAGATCAGACCTTTTCAGTAGATTCAATCGGTAATAATTCCCTGCGCAAATTAAATGTGCTGAGAATCTGAAATAATGCCCCATGCATCAGAGACATCTTTATTTGTTTTTTTCATATGGGCATGAAAGATTTTAAGAAACTGTGTGTAGACATCTCGGCTGCTGGGTTTGTCGGTATGCAGGAGCAGTTATGTTTTCAATCCAAGCATGAGAAGAGACAGAGAGTGAGTCTGACCCTTTTGGATTTAAAACAGATCTTCAAAGCCTCTGTATGAATGCTGGTGAGCGCTGAGGCATCAGATTGACCCCGAGATAAGAACCAGACCACTTGGAGCTAAGGGAACGGGGACTAAGTCGGATTTAAACTCACTAGAAAACACTTTTAAAAGTAATTCAACATGTCAAAAAGGTGATTTGGTAAATGGGAAGCGTGTGCCATCAGGGTTTATATACAATAGATCATTTTCTATTCATGTATGCACAAAAATGAATATATTAATTGATTAGCACCACTTTACAGATACCATGAAGGATGGCAATGTCATAATACATCTATTTCTTGGAAAGATCAGCATGTTGCCTCACTGGCCGAATCCGAACAATTTCCTGTCCAACTTCCTGCGCCAGGCCTCCTGGTTTCGTCCTGTCTGATCCAAGCTTGAAGCAATTACAAGCGGCTCGGGGGAAATCACCTCCCTCCGCTATACGCTCTGGCTCATTTTTCACAACACCGCCAACTCCTTTAAAGTGTTGACAGAGACATTAAACACGAAGGCCTCTGTCTCTGTCCAGAGGTTTTGGGATGAAGGAGAGTTTGAAATGATCTGAAAAGACAATTCTTTAAAGAGGAGAAGATGCAGAAATTGAATTCAGGGGGAACTGACACTGAGCATGTAGCTGCTTCTTATTAACAAGAATAAAGGCTTTTAGCCATCTTAAAGGGAACAACAGTCACCATTTTTTATTTTTACACAGGAAATGTTCTTTGGCCAGTGTTTGTCAGCGGTTTAACATCATAATCAATCAATAATGACATCAACTATGTGTTAGTATGAGCTGTCAGCAGCTTTTTGACATGAAAATATTGTGTTTTATTGTGAAACACATGAAGTGTATTCCAATGAAGGGATCATCTGAAGAGGAAAACAAGACAATAACTATCCGCTGATTTATTGCACACTATGGACTGAGAGTTGAGAAGTTTAAAAGGAAGCATTGCATGGAGAAAGTATAGAAATGTGATTCATGTTTGATGTGGTGACTGGTCCAGACGCATTTCCTGGGAATGGAACCTGCGGATGGAAACTGAAGACAGTTTTTATGATCATGCCACTTTTCACTCCTCACAACTTATCGTACAAAACAGAGGTCAGCCTTTCCTTGTCTCTGCTGTCTCTGCTTTTCTTTCTTCTCTTTTCTGCCTGTCTTCTTTGATTTCTGCCTTTTATAACCACTTCCTCTCAGCGTTTGGCTCTTAAAATCTCACTTCAATCCAGAATGCCAGACGATTTAAAGCCCTCTCGTTGCTTTTGGCTGAAGTTTAATTCTCACTCTTAATTACAGACAGTAAAAGGAGAGTGATCTATCATTATTTCCCGGATTTGAAAATAGAGTGCAGTTCTTCTGCAATATCAATTGGTTAATTGTTTGAGTTCCAAGGCTCTGGATGTTTTGTTTTTTAGAAAGCTATAAGTTCCCTGCAGAAGTATAAAAGGAAATGACAACTCAGGAAAGAAGGGGAACATAATGTTAAGGTTGGGGAAACACAGATTTCATTAAAGGCCCCTGTGTGAAAGGTCCTCCTCCAGCAGAGAGGGCATTGTTCTGTTCTCTGCCCCAGCTCAGAGCTACTGCCATGGGCAGGACTCCTGTAGAGGAGGCTGGACAAGGGTTATCAAGGGACAAAGAAACCTTTAGGTGTGCTGACAGGCGGACAGGTCAGACGCCTCAGAGTGTGTGTAGCGTGTGTGTGTGTGCTTGGGCTGAGGAATCCATCTCACATGTTTTTACGTGTTTGCTCACAGCAGTCGGGTCAATGTGAATAGAAGACTGTTGATGGATAGAAGACTGATCAGCTCTCTCACTGTGTGTGTGTGTGTGTGTGTGTGTGTGTGTGTGTGTGTGTGTGTGTGTGTGTGTGTGTGTGTGTGTGTGTGTGTGTGTGTGTGTGTGTGTGTGTGTGTGTGTGTGTGTGTGTGTGTGTGTGTGTGTGTGTGTGTGTGTGTGTGTGTGTGTGTGTGTGTGTGTGTGTGTGTGTGTGTGTGTGTGTGTGTGTGTGTGTGTGTGTGTGTGTGTGTGTGTGTGTGTGTGTGTGTGTGTGTGTGTGTGTGTGTGTGTGTGTGTGTGTGTGTGTGTGTGTGTGTGTGTGTGTGTTGCACAGCACAGCAATGTCAATAAACTGTGAGACGATGCAAAACCAAACAGAGCAAGCTTACGTGTGTGTGTGTTAGATAAGGGTGATACTAGAAAATGTTAGAGCTGACCTTTTGTTTATTCCACTAGCAGCCTGAATAATCCCACTGATCCACCAGACTGCTCTGTAATAAGATAAATTCCCACATCTGCTGACATGTTTATTGTAGGATTTAGCTCTGTACACAGTTGCATATAATATTTTTTTCTTTTACAGAGAAAACAGAAGAGCAATTGTAACATCACAGCATGATTACATATTTTTTAAGTTTTTGCAGCACAGGTGGACCCAATATGGGAGTCTTCGGGGGAGCCTTCTAAATAAAATTGAGGATGCAGTCCTCCTTGCTGCACATATTTATTTTGGATTTCTTTTGTTGGCTTAATCGATTTCGATCACTACTTGCGTTATGATAATGTGTAACATTTGACACTTTTGTTAAACTTAACTAAACAGGTGTATTGCTTAAATCAAAGCACTGTAGGTTATTGCATATTTCAAGAGAAAAGAAACCTTACCAAATACCAAGTCTAATTAATACAAGTTGAATATTTTCCCTCCGCATTGGGTATGAGTAGAGCAATTTCAGTTTTTTTTAGGCCATGGATCATGTTAGCCTATAGATTTCACAGTTAATTTGACATTGGGTCACATTTTGATAAAGCTGGGGTGAAATGTAGGTCCCCATGCAAACCTTATCAACTGAAGAACCATTGAGGGAGTGTACATTATCCTTATCACGTCTCTCATCTCGCTGACATGCAGCGGGTGTTTCGAGGAGCTTGGCTCGTCATATAAAGGCTTCAGTCTTGAGGTTGGTTATTAAAACCAACGGGGAACATTCCTCTTTCACAGTCTTCTCTTTCTCTCTATTTTCTTCCCTGCCAACACACACATCTACCCACCATCTCTTGCAGCATTACCTTTCCTGTATTTTCTACTTTCTTGTGTTCGGCCCGTCTTCATTTTAACTTTTCTTTTTCAAGCAAAGGCATATGTAATGTATGGGACTTATGGCAGGATGTGTCGTGAGTGCCATAAACCAAATTCTTACTATGTAAATCTGTCCTTCCCTTTTCCTCATCTTTCATGTCCTACTGCTCCGTGGTTTTAAGTCCAGTGGCCACATTCCAGGAAGTGAACTGACTTTCAGTAATCTCAGTTGTTTTTAATTATCCGGGAGCCATATTCTTTTAATTGATATGTGGGTTATGCAAACAGTGAGAACATTTTGTCCTGTCTGTGAGCAGCTCATTTTGCAGTGCACTCTTTGCCAGCAGCTGTGTGGTGTGGCTTGTGCTTCCAAAAACAAACTGAGTGTTTGTTTGTGTTCTTGCATTTATTTAAAGTTTATTTGGTTTTTGCGAAAGGAAAATAGGGATCATGTAACTGGACAGGCATCATTGTTGGATGATGATTTTCTTTCCATTGCCACTGCCCCTTTATTTGACTTATTTTGAATGTTAAACAATGGAGTAGTGTAACATAACAGTCACAATGAGTGTATTTAAAAATAGAAATGATCAAACAAACGAAAGCCTACCAGGGTATTTTGTGAAAAATCCATAAACCTTTATTCCAACATAAGATAAGACCCTAGCTCATAAAACTTTTCCACCAGTACACAGTTATCTTTGTTATGTATTGGAAAAGCTTGAGTGTGAAGCAGTACAGAGTATGGGACATCAATGGGATTTGACAGTATATGATAATCATGGGTCAAACACATGATATGACCGCCACACTATATGTGCCTTAATCCACAAAGCCTTCATTTGCTCTGCTGTTTATTAGAGCCTCTGTGCTTCCAGCAGTGGCAGCCTTCAGTACTGGATGCTGGGGCACCTTGATGGATATGGTATGTTATTGGGGGAGACACAGGGTGTTACACCCCTACCCCTCCCGCCTCTGAATGTGTATGTGTGTATGTGTGCATATGTGTGTATGTGCTGATGTGTATGTGTAGGCCTTGAGTTCTTCCTGCAATAGAACTTCATTCTCAATTTTGTAAAATGGAGCCATTTGGTTTCTCTCCATCAGTTTTCAAGTTAGGATAATTTGTTGTATACATTTATTTAGCCTACTTTCTTACAGTCACCAACATGTTTATATTTCCCTCTTCTGTTGTCTTCAGTTGTCTCGAAATGTATTGGATCATAGTTTAAAAGTTGTTAATAATCAGTGTATGAATAAATGAATAACCCCAAAGTAAGTAACTGGATTTGATAACACTGTGGCCTTTAAATAACAGAACGAATGCTTGTCTATTGAGCTCTGAAGGAACTTGACACCTGCTGAGAAGTTACCTAGACCTCTGAGGCCATCTGGTAGAGTCTCGTTGCTCTTTTTATTGTCAGTTCCAGTCTTTGAAGCTGTCTGTCGTTCTTTAGCTGCTGTATTGAACCTTCCCGAGGACGGCTCAGACACTCTCGTTCACACACAATCACTTCTCTTAAAGGCAGAATCAAAAGCCAATTGTTAAGCGTACATTTTTCTTTTTTATTCAAAGCAGTGCATGAAACACCACGCTACGCCTTGTTACCAGCATGATGGATTACCATCTGGTGTACCCACAATGCAATATGCCTTTGGCGATAAATCCGATGCCCTATTGGTTGCATTGACATTCATTCTGATTAATCACGCTGCTGAGATGTAGCCATGGCCGCTGTTTGGCTGCTTACGCAGCTTTTTCTTCTGTAAAGGAATACATTCTTTTTTATCAAAGCCAGCCACGAGTGTATTTGGAGGTTGCGGGTTTGGTTAGGAGTGCTGTATGTTTGCAGATGTTTAGTTCGTGGGTGAACGCCTGTCATGATGTGTGCTGAACTCAAAGAGTAGTTTCAATCTTTTTTTAAGTACTGTATGTTGTCTTCCCAACTCTGTGGAAATGGTACATGCTAACTTATTTAAATATACATATCACAAGTATACATGCAAAACACCATGGCACTGTTGATTTAAATAATAATGTTTTTTATAGAAAAGATACATAAACCTCTAGTGACAGTGTGATGGATGTAATATTATAATATGTTTCTCGAGGGACACAAGGTTAAGTGAGTAGCTGTTTTTCTGAGAGTAAATGAACCAAAAAGGACCACCCATAGTCTTTTAATAAACAAACACTCAGCTACTCATATGGGACCATGCAAAGGATTTTTTTCTTTTGGCACAGATGTACATACACACATATTTCCACTGTGCCTTGATTAGGACTAGCATACACATTCTGATAAGAGAGGCATGCGTAATATCTGTTCACACTTACATGATATAAACACACCTTCATATACTCAAACATACAATCCCATATAAACACTTTGTTCAATATTTGTCAATCAGCTGACTCATAGCTACAGCTTGGTTCACCTACCGTTGGCAGACTGTGCACACTGTTGCAGCATGACCCTACATGCACACACATGCACATTTGGTTGCAGTGTTTTTTAACTGCAGAGCATTCAACCATCACTAACATTTTAAAACAACAAGCTGTGTCAAAGATGGGTCATGATTGGCCAGTATAGCGTCATTGCAACACAGAACAAAAAACCTCATAGTTTCATATAAGCAAACCTGCATGCTTAGCGTGTGTGTATGAGTTCTTATGTCTCATGATTTTGAAAAAGGATTTAACTAATGACTGTTGGATGAATTTGGCAATTATCTTCTCATTTGATCCCCCGTAAACCTTCAAAATATAATGAAGTATTTCAATTTTTATTAATCTGACCCGTCGACTTCTTCCAATTAATAATTTGGTTCAAAACTTATTCCAAAAACACTTAGTTTATCATAAACATGGTAAAAAACATGATTTATTCAAGTATAAACCCACTAATCAGTGCAGTTATAGATTGGTTGTACTTGTCCAAAGCTGTCTTTAAGAAAAAACACTTTTTCACTTAAATGAGACATTGGCTTCTAGCTGTTCACTATTTACCCTGTAAAAACTACTTTATATAGAAGAACTTCCTCACACACACAGACAAAATGTATTTTACCCCATCGTCAGAAATGTGCCTGATTGACTTCTCTACATACAGCACTTCATTTGTAAACTGAAATGGTTCATAAACTGTACACTCCCATTAGTCTGACATTGATACTGCTCCTTACTCCATGATTTATTGTTCTGCTTTAGTTTCTCTGTCTCCCCGTTTCTAGGACTATAGGTCTGTGTTTTTAGCAGTTCAAGAGTTGCCGTCATACCACGCTGAGGCGCAAACAAACACAATTCAGCAACATGTGGACTGCACATGAATATCAAGTCATGATACCTTATTATGTTTCTTCTTGCCTTCAAATCTCCCTCTTTCTCACGTCTCACCCACTTGCCCTCTTCTTCATCTTTGTTCCAGGGCCCTTTGAGAGTGTTTTTCAAAACAGCCGTTATTGACATTGACGCCCTAATCAAATGCAGGCATCTCTGGCTAACTGAAACCATAAAGGGAGGGGAGGGGGGCGAGAAAAAGATGAGGGGCTTGGCTCCAACATTAAAAGGCATAAAACAATTTTCAACACAAGAGGGTCAAGTGTATTCCAAATCTGTCACTGTTTTCAATTGTAGAGGCATCATTTGTGCTTTAGAATGAAGTTATGTTTCCATTATGCTGAACATACGTTGAGTCGTGCAAGGAGAAACGTCACAAAGTATCACAGTGAGAAACGTTTGTACACTGAAAAATATATTGTTTATTGCATGCTTTCACAAACCGTTAAATGTGTCATAGAATCAAAACAGAAATATTACATAGAATCAAAACAGAAATATTACATGTACTCTTGTAATTAGTTCAAAAGCTTTGGAAGAAATACCACTTACAGCAGCATTGGACATGTTGCACCAGTGTCCTTTGAACTCATCAGAAGTGTACAATACATATTTTCCTTGGTTAGATTTACCCTCTATGTATTGCCAGTTTTTCCTTATTTTTTTATAAATGGTGATACTGGCAATAAATGGCCATTTAAAAAAAAAAAAAAAAAAAAAAAAAAGAGAAAATAAATGATGGTCAAATGTATTCAAGCCAGTGGCTAATAAAGCTTTCAAACAGGAGCAAATGTCTCTCGGGTTAGAGAGCCATTTAGAGATGGCTTGGATGGGAAACACTTCTCTTTGTTGGATGAAATTCAAAGAGACACGCCAAAACATACACATAATATATATTTAAGCTTTTTCTTCCTACTGTTTTGGCATCAATGTGCAATGTATGCCTCACTACAGCATTGCTGTGGACCTAAAAAAAAGAAAAATGAGTCTGGACGCTGTGAAGAAGCTCAGTGCTGACACATTTCTCCGAGGGTGGTAGACACACAAACTGCAGATTCTATGTAAGCTTGCTCTGTTTGGTTTTGCATCGTCTCACAGTTTATTGACATTGCTGTGCATGTCTTATACAGCACAGTCTGCCCCTACACACACACACACACACACACACACACACACACACACACACACACACACACACACACACACACACACACACACACACACACACACACACACACACACACACACTCACACGTCTGTTTTTGTTGGACCATGGAGTCTGAGACCTGCAATGTGTCACTGTGACCGCAGGGAGAGAGAGACCAGGTGCATTGTGTCCCTGTATGTTTGTGTGGGAGAGGGAGAGATAGGCCTGACCTTGTGTGTGTGATTTCCAATACAGACCGATCATTATTTCACTCGCTCATTTGCCGGAGTTGTAGAGAAAAACACCAGTGTTAATTAACCATCAGACTATTCTGTTTTATGTCCCTCTCAGCTGAAGTCGAACACACATTTGCTTCCTGTCCTGCAGGAAATTAGTCAGTGAAAAGGAGTGTGTTTTTATTCAGATTCATCAGATTGAGTAATAACTGATGGGAGAGAGGAATGTGATGCAGGTCATAGGATAGATTTTAAATCATCATAGCATGAACAAATATGGAGCATTTTACTCAACGTTAACAAAGCCTCAGCCTTTACAGGGGAAAGCAGCCTCACTCAAATAAACCGTACATGACCACATTTACAAGCCACTTCAAAATGGTTCATATTCTCCGTGAATTAGACGTTGCTCTTTTAACAAGCAGTTTTTCTTTTTGGTTAAGACAGCTTTGAGATTATCAATGCTAAGTTAAGCGAGTATGCTTTGCAAACCGCGTGGACACAAATTCCACTTAAATACATTACAAAACTGTGATTAAAAAAACACAACCCATCGTCCCAATATGCACTTTTACTCACCAGGCCTAAAGGGAGTAATGAGTGTTGTAGCTCTACTTCTAAATGACAGGGTGTTAGCGCAGGACGACAGCCGGCCGTTTGATAAATGGGATGTTAATAAGAGGAGAGCAGGACTATCGCTGGGGAATGAACCTCTAATACCATGCTCATGTGAGACCAGAGCTTCAGGAGGCCTTTCCTGCTTATGGGAACTACCGTGGAACACACTTTACACAGCATAATCTGTATGGACTAAATTTATCAAATGTCCAGGGCTCTTTTTTGTCACCCAAAGTACACTGTTAGGCAGTATCCAATTATTTACCGTGTATAGTAATCCATTATTAAACATATACAGTAATAATCAAAAGTGAAGAGATTCATAGATACTGTACATCTTGTTCAATAAGGCATGCATTGATATATTTCCACAATATCCCTATTATTTAATACATATTTAAATTGTATCCATTGTCTACTAGAGGGACCTTTGTTGCATGTTATCCTCTCCATCTCTCCTCGTTTTTGTCTTCTCTCTTCTGTGAGCCAAGGATTAAAGCTGCTTTTTTTGTATCAGATACTTAACTTGCACATCTGCAAGTTAACAGTGTATGCTAAGAGATAGAAGAATCCTAGCCAGAAAACGCTAGAAATATCTGACCTTGAAATACTGGCCCACATTTGGTAATATTAAAGAGTAAGTGCCTCAACAGACTTCCTCTGTCTTTTATAATCTTTCTTTTTAAAAGCATGAAGACACAGGATTGTAATAAATGTTGTTTTTTAAAAACTATGGGCTCGAGAGACAAACTTGAGCACAGTCCTACCTGCTTACGGTCCCTTTCCTTGCGTGACAAGTACAAAAATATGCTTTCATGGTTCTGGATGGAAAGCAAGAGAGCGTCTCCTCTTGGCCTCAGGCTGAAGAAAATGTAGCAGCCAATATGTTAAAGGATAAAAACTGTGCTTTTGCTTGGTGAGAATCTGGCATTGACTCAACAGTACTAACCGCAGTTTGATAGAACTGCTTATTTTTGCTTTCGCCTTTGTTGTGGTTTTTGGAGATACAACCTAATAATACGATTATGTTTTGAGTCTGATTTCAGTTTCTGAATAATTGCAGTCTTATGAGTCCATCATCTCACCACCAAACCACAATAAAAATCCTAACTTTCTGTTCCAGTCGGGGAGATCTTCTGCTTCTCTTCACTGGATACATACAAGTTATTTCTTACCTCTTGTACCATTACCATATATCTCAACCCTCAGGTTTCATGTAAACATAAAGCCCCTCCCCTTATTAAAACAACAGCAACAGTTTTCTCGAACAAATTCCTCTCATTACATGAACATAAAATGTAGAGCCGTGATCAGTTTTTGTGTTCTTCTCCGTGCAATGGAAAAAAAGTCTCAGAGATCTATCTGTGATTTTTATGCGAGATGTTCTGTTGAACGTATAACAGAAGAAGCCTGTGGGAGCACGGGATAGTCGTGTGTTTTTATGGCATTTGTGATGGCTGCGCTAACAGGGTGTCATGTGTCCTCCCACCACCTGGTTGTTGGTCACTAACATTTTTCTTGTCCAGCAGAATCTCCGTAGCCACTTCCTGACAGTACAAATGTGTATTAAAAGCCAATCTATGTTGTAGGTTACACACTAACACGCACGTTGGAAAAAACAGGATTCAACATATTGCAGCAATGGTTGTGTGTATTGATCGATCATTCCTGTACTTTGGTTTGTTTTTTAAGTAGTTCATGATGAGCTGTGTCAATATTAGAGCCCATTATTGAAGCAAATATCGTGTAGAGGTCGTAGAAGTAAAACACAAACCTCAGCCATTGCATAGATCAAGAGTGGCGTTTTACCTGCCTGCTGACACCCCCTGTGATAGATTAAAGGAACAGGACAAACCTGCATTGACAGACAGCTAAAGTAGGGGCTAGGCAAATGGAGGATATTTGTCTTCTCATTTTGTGGCCTGAACCTTGTATTTGCATGTCATTACTGACCGTACACTTCACAAAGTGTTCATTCATGCTGGCTGTCCCTCTCTGCGCTGCACTGTTACTTCCCTACACCGCTGCCTTCCTTTAAGCCCCGTCTGTGAAAACCGCCATGCCCAAAGGCAATTACCTTTTTAACATGTCCGCTTGTTTTTCTATGGGAATGACAGTTCCCTGACTTAAATCACTCGAGACATGTTATTGAATTGGATTGTTTTAAAATCGAAAAGACTACTTTTAATTGCCAATGTCACGATAAGCCTCCGAGTTGACAGATTTAGTTCTTTATGCCCTGTTTTTTTTTGTTTAACCTTTTTTTCGGGGGCGGGGGCTGCCGGGCTTAACAGGTTAAATAGGTGCTTTTATTTTTCACAAAACTGTGTCTCAGGGCTTCTTAACATTTTCTTCTTAACCTATTAATGTGTCATACCCACTTAACGGGAAAAAACTCAGCTAACTGACGATACCAACCATTTTTACAAAAAACAAAACACAAGTCTCACAAGAAGCGTCTAAATGAGCCCTGAGCGAAAAAATGCTAACGCATTTAGCACAGAACTCACGGTAGAAATACTTATGCTTATCGGATCTGCACAAACAAGATATTAGCTAGCAAGCTGAGATGCCACAGATTCTAGGGGTATGAGTACCACCACTGAGTGATCAAATCTTGCGACAGGGGAAGCAAACCCAGACATCACACAACGTAGCTTTACAGAGCAAAATCGGGAAATATGTCTTACCTTTTTATGTTTCTGATCAAAAGTTGTGTTCAATGGCATCTAAACAATGAAAACACTGCTGAAGGTTAATCCAATGTGTCTGTGTCACTTTAAATTGATTACTGATAATCCATTATCATATTTATGTCAATAACGGAGATTTCATATTAGCTACTACGAGAGTGTATGACAGCTTCTGGTTTTGGGCATTCTGGCTACGCATCACTCATTCACCAATGGGTAATGTTTAGATGGATTGTAGAAACTTCCCCTTGATTCTATTGGCTCTAACGGCTCAAAAGAGGTGTCAATCATCAAAATTGACCGAGGCTGTTTTGCATCAATCTTGATACAGGGTACTTATTATATGTTATAGTTTGGATTCCTAAAGGTTTTAGTCTCTGATCCCATCATTCAAGGGTGGTTTTCACTTTTAGTAAAACATTTTTTTGGACGGACACTATCATTTAAATTTCGTTACTATGTTCAATCTGAATTTACTTTAAAATAAAAATATTCTATATTGATTCTGACTTTTCTACATCCAACTCACAGGTTTATCATTGCTTTGAGAAAAAAGATTATTAATTTTCCCCTTTTAGAAGTGAAGTTATGGTCATTTGTTCTGGGAATGTCATTTTCGAGCCTGAGACCTGAAAAACAGGCTCAGGGGTTAACTGCTTAGCCAGCCCCCCTGTCTCATGATCTTAATCTATGCATCAATTTGTCCTTCCCCTAAACAAGTTTCCTTCTCTTTTATTCACTAATTGTGTGTCCTTCTTTGACTCCCGTCTCTCATCTCTCTTCTTCCTGCTGTTATGGTGCATGTGACAGCTGTCATTAATGAGTCTAAATCTGGCAGCGGGGCCTTCTCAGCAACTGGCTGTTAGCCGGCAGCATAAACGTAAGAGTATCTAGTTAGCATGTCAAATTCAAAGTGCTGAAAACAGGATGGCTTACAAATAGGGCCCTATATGAAACTCAACCCACTTCATACAAATAGGCTGAACATACACACATGCATATCGAGTGGTCGACTGTGTGTGTGTGTGTGTGTGTGTGTGTGTGTGTGTGTGTGTGTGTGTGTGTGTGTGTGTGTGTGTGTGTGTGTGTGTGTGTGTGTGTGTGTGTGTGTGTGTGTGTGTGTGTGTGTGTGTGTGTGTGTGTGTGTGTGTGTGTGTGTGTGTGTGTGTGTGTGTGTGTGTGTGTGTGTGTGTGTGTGTGTGTGTGTGTGTGTGTGTGTGTGTGTGTGTGTGTGTGTGTGTGTGTGTGTGTGTGTGTGTGTGTGTGTGTGTGTGTGGACTTGCATCATGTGTGACCCACATTCCTCACTGGTTGGCTCATTCAGACACATTGCCATTAAGCAGGGTTAGCACGCATGCATTGCTCCAGGATATTTATCATGAACACGGGTCGCACTACGATCCGAAGAACTATATGAGTATATTAAGATACCGGTGGGTTGTAATGTATTTGGCATCTGCTTTCATAGTTGCGTGGCATGTGCTGTGGGCCCACCCATGGGAAGCCAGACACACTCCGGGATATTATGAAGTCTCAATATATGAAGTCAGAAGCTGTGGTCATTATCCCGTTACATTGACTATTTCTCTGCTTGAATGGTACAAGGAGAGGTATGTCTGCATTTTGTCAGCGGTAATGAGGCAGGTGAGCCCCGAGGAAAGAAATATGTGAATAGAAGCTTGCTTGTTCAGCATGACGTTAGCGTGGCCTCTGGGTGTTGAATGATGAGAGAAGAAGAAATAAAGGAGAACAAATTGCCTTGAATTTCATGTACTATTTATTTTAAAGTTAATTGTTCAATTGGTACTCAGATGAGTTAACATCTGACCAGATTGGGGATTTAAAAGTGTTGAATCTGATAATTGAAGGTGTACAGGTTAAAATATCTTAATTTTCATTATATATATATAAGTTTGGCATTCACAATAATAATAACTTAATATTTGAAAAGTAAAATACATAAAATTACAATGAAAGAGATGCTGCTTGGATACAAAGTTTCACAACACAAGACCTCACATGAAACGGGACAAAGAAAACAATGAAATGGAATAATATCCAGCACATACTTCCGAAGTATAAATAATGCATGCAGTTTGTCAGTCTTTCCCTTATTTATGTATTTCATATCATCAGTACCTCTTAAGCTGCTTGGCCCTCATGAGCGTGCAGTCAGCCACCACAGCACTCAATTAGAGTTCTCAACAAGCCAGTCTGAGCTGATGCCTGCCAATTAGAGAGCCTCATATACATACACAGCTGCACACATGAAGCATTCCACAGGCAGGTGGCAGGAGGAGGACTGTGCGACGTGCTGCGTCTCGGCCAAGGCCAGCTGGGGCGAGTAAGGGGTTAACTGGGTGTGGGTGTGTTGAGGATCAGTTTAAAGCAGCCACAGTGTCTTGCTCAACGGCTACAGAGTTTCAAGCTTTGTGTCGATGTCAGCTCCTTTTTAAATTTGCCCCCATGGACATTCTAAGTAGCAGTTTGAGACCCCACTGTGTGTTATATACCAAGCTAAAATAGGCACACACTACGTTTGTATCCTGTGTGAGGTTGCTGGGGTATTTTCACAGTAAGCTTTAGTAGAATCCCAAACCAAACTTGTGGTTTGTCGGAAAAGCTCATCTAACCAAAGTGATCCTTGTAAAGCAGCCACCTGTAAGCCTTTAATGCATTTACTTCCTTAAGTTGGCTCACTTGTGTTGCGTTTGTCGTTTTTAATTATAGTAATACGACTTGAAAGATATAAGCTGCTGTTTGATTGCTTAGTTGAACTGCTGGTTAGAAGAGGCTTTGCACGTGGCACCACTGCAAGTAGAAATAACTGCAGGTATGACCACTAATGGCAGAAAAGACGACGAGTTGCAGCAACCGTGACAACAATCACATCTGAAAAGTGATTTATTCAAAAAGAACATCAAAACAAAACGATGGTTACGGCTGTAACTACGGTTCTATTAGTCCCGGATGACCACCAGAGGCGGTGCTTTAGCACTGGATACTCTGGCGGTCAGTAGGGACGAAATAGAACACATAGTTGCCAACTTACTCAGGGTGTTAATGGAAGAGTTTGAAATCAGACAGAGGTAGAAGAAGTACTCAGATCTTGTACTTGAGTAAAAGTACCAGAGTGTAGGAATACTCTGTTACATTAAAAGTTCTGCATTAAAAAATGTTACTCAAGTAAAGTTAGAAAAGTATTATCAAAATATAGTTAAAGTGCCAAAAGTAAAAGTAGTCATTGTGCAGATTGGCCCATTTCAGAATAATATATATGATATGTTTTATAATCATTGATCATGAAAGTGTTCTCAAAGCTGGTAAAGGTGCAGCTAGTTTTAATGACTTTATATACTGCAGGGTTAGCTTGTGCATTTACTCCAGGTGGAACTAAAGTCTGATTTAACACTTGATTATATTTCACATCATTAATCCAGATCTGTAAAGTAACTAAAGGTATTCAATACATGTAATGGAGTAAAGGTAAACCATTTACCTCTGAACTGTAGTGGAGTAGAAGTACAAAGTAGAATCAAAGTCAAGTAAAGTACACATATCTCAAAATTGTACTTTAGTACAATACTTGAATGAGTGTACTTAGTAACTTCCCACATCTGAAATCAGATATTACTTCAAGTCATGTGATCATTTCTTAGTGTTTGATCCTTCCACTTGGCCTCAGGAAATGCAAGGACAAGTTTTGGAGAAAGCAAATCGGAGGCTTAAAAAGATACAGGGAGGTGCATCTTCATCATCATCTATCATGCAAAAAGTGTAAATAGAGGACAGTGAAGGAGACACTGGAGGACCACGCTTTGTGTGGGGTGAGTACCAAACGCTGTCTCCTGGTACTCATCTGAGTAACTCACTAAAAAAGTTATGTGCACCCATGGTTATAATAGACAATGTCCGACATGTTACAAGCTTCTCAGTCAAAATGATGGAAAACAACACATTTTGATTCAACCACTGGTCGGAGTTGGACTACCCCTGGCGTATAAAGACTTATCAGAAATGTGTCTGGCAGATAAATCTAGCTTGCTGTATTATCTGATAGCGTCTCCTTTTTCAATACTTTGTACTTATTAAATTGCTGGAAATTCAATTCTTCCAGTTAAAAAATGTCTTTAATTGAGGTGCAGGCGTGCAGCCCAACACTTTTTCCAAGTCTTTATCTTTGAAACCTATACTTTGGGTGGACATGGTGAATCATAAATGTTCATTAAAGTTGTGGAATCGTGTAATATTGGAAGGGAGATGAATTGCAATGTAATATTGAAAGGCGTCATTGCTTAGTTGAACCAAAAATCACAACGGAGAGAAGCCAAGGTTTAACATTAAGCCAAATTCAAAGGGAGATGTCTGGAAAAATAGACAGTAATTGCGCAAAAAAAAGAAGCCCAGGAGACACACACACGCACTCATACACACACAGACACACACATATGCACATTATAGTACACCAGACATGCACTGTCATCCAAGAACTATCCATGACAGGCAGGCAGGCAGGTCTGAGTCAGGTACTCCACGCCTCCTTTGGCATCTTTTTACCTGCTTATCTTGATGTGATGTCAAATCACCATTCATCAACATGAAGTAAAGACGAGCTAGGCTGAACGCAGCCCACACATCATCTGCAGGGCGGAGGGGAATGGGGTGGATTATGGGTAATCAGAGTGGGCCTCAAGACAGAGAGTTGAGGATGAGCGGGATAGGAATGCAGGAGGGAGGCATGAAAGGGAAAAGAAAGGGAGAAAGGGCTGTCAGGGATAATGGAGTAGCAGAATTTATCAGCCTCTGGATCTACATATGCGAAGGAGTGGCAGAGAGGGAGGGAGGGAGGAAAGGACGGAGAGATGGGTTTAGGGAGAGAGGGAGGTCACCTAATGGGTGAGTGAGCAAGGCAACACACGGGTCAGGGTTCATCCAAGTTAGGTTTTTCTCAGCATCAAAAGCCAAAGAAAATGTTGTGTTCACATTTTAGTTCTTCAGCCTCTCCTGTTTTCATCAAAAGATGGGCTGGTTTTATTCAAATTAGCAGTCAAAATCTAGCATTAATGTGATACAGTAAAAGATAAGCTGCATTGTTTTTTCATTTGAGAAGAACAAGTGAATACTCGCCATTTGAGCTATTCTATCATCTGCATGCAGTTGAAAGCCACCATCAATTTGATTTTCATATTTTGATAATGGAACGTTCTTTCTAGACTTCCTCAAGCTAAGCAGATAATTCTTTATATTAACCTTTTTCTTATTTCTGTCTTGAGACATCTTCACCCCACCTGGAAGCGTTCAACCATGAGGGAAATAAAAGAAGCTCTAATGGTTATGGAATTGCAAACAATAGGAATAAGTGCAGACAAGTACAGTGGTTGACAGGGTGAATGGATGCAGAGTGACAAGACGATGATAGATCCAGTGGTTTGGGAAAAGAGAGACAGACGCACTGAAAACAACGAAGGGATGTGGATGAGTGAGCCAGCGAGCGGAGAAGGAAGTTAGGGAGTGTGTCAGGTTGTGTTTTCCCAGCCCTCTAGATGTCCCCTCTGTTTGACCCTGTTTTATGGCTCTTTTACAGCCTTTGCATACTGTAGCTGTCCAGATTCCCTTCTCCAGGGCTCTGCTCCCCTCATCACCCGCAGCCCCAAAGCCTCAGGCAGGGTCAGCTGGCCTCTAACACTGTTTTCCCCAACATATCCCCCCCCCCCTCCTGATTCCCCTCTAATTCACACCAGATCAAATATGACCCTGTTTCTCCATTGCTTTATTAAACAAGCATCTCTTTGACAAAAACTTTGTCACACACTCATTAAGGCTTTCATCCAGTAAACGTGTGTGAAAAGCAACTATGTCTATTTATCCAAGAACTGTAATGTGAGGTAAATATTGTACTTTTTTACCTCTTCAATTATTTGGGAGCAATATAAAGTCTTTGCAGATTCAAAAGAAATGATAATCTGCATAAAACTATGCAATATTACAGTTTTTGAAACGCAATTACTCAGAAAAATCTACCCTTAAGTTGCATACAATGCGGAAAGTGAAAGGCATCACATCCTATATCCAGCTGTATTAAAGTATAACACTCACAAAGTTATACATGTGGATAACTTATGTACAGTGGGGAAAACAAGTATTTAGTCAGCCACAAATTGTGCAAGTTCTCCCACTTAAAAAGATGAGAGAGGCCTGTAATTGTCATCCTAGGTATACCTCAACTATGAGAGACAAAATGAGAAGAAACAAATCCAGAAAATCACATTGTTTGATTTTTAAAGACTTTATTTGCAAATTATGGTGGAAAATAAGTATTTGGTCAATAACAAAAGTTCATCTCAATACTTTGTTATATACCCTTTGTTGGCAATGACAGAGGTCAAACGTTTTCTGTAAGTCTTCACAAGATTTTCACACACTGTTGCTGGTATTTTTGGCCCATTCCTCCATTCAGATCTCCTCTAGAGCAGGGGTTCCCAAAGCCTCATTATCAATGAAGCACAACATCCCCAATGTGTAGTGTGCACTGAGGTTCTTGCACATGAGAGCTTAAAGCCCTTAAAAATGCTCAGACATTTAAACACGAAGCACCCCTGTGGCTGTGAGGGAGTGTGGTCGTCTTTCAACCAGAAGGTTGTGGGTTCGATCCCAGCCCATGCAGTCAACATGTCGATGTATCCTTGGGCAAGATACTTAACCCTGAGTTGCTCCCGATGGCATGGCCAACGGTGTGTGAATGTGTGTGAATGTTAGGTCCTAGAGTAAGGTACACTGCTCTGTATGAATGGGTGTGAATGGGTGAATGACATGTAGTATGTAAAGCGCTTTGAGGGGTCTTAAAGACTGGATAAAGCGCTATATAAGTACAGTCCATTTACCATTTACCCCTCTCTTGCTACTAAACCAGCAGATTTTTTCCGCCGAAAGCAGAGAGAATTGCAAGGCCAAAAGAAAGTTATAACTAACCAAGGAACAATCACTACCAAGGCTCAAAAGGCATCATATGAGGTGGCATATTTAATTGCACAGGCAAAAAAGCCACACACAATCGGGGAAACCCTAATTAAACCTGCTGCTATCGCTATGAGTAGGGCAATGCATGGGGATAAACAGGCACGGGAGCTGGAAGCAGTGCCGCTGTCTGACGGGACCATATCCCGGCGCATCACGGACATGGCCCAGGATATCAAGTGTCAGCTGATTGACAGAGTGAAGAAAGGGAAATATGCTTTACAGTTAGACGAATCCACAGATATGTCAAACTCTGCCCAACTGCTTGTTTTCGCCAGATACAGTTTTGATGGAAAACTTGATGAGGACATTCTGTTTTGCACCCCGCTGGAGCTAAAGTGCACAGGCGAGGACACTTTCACAAAACTTGACAACAAAATAAAAGAAGAGGGACTGTCTTGGGATGAGTGCATCGGTGTGTGTACAGATGGTGCTGGAGCAATGCTGGGGAAAAAGAGAGGACTAAAAGCAAGAGTCTTACAAGTGGCACCCCCCGTTATCTTTACGCACTGTATTATCCACGCTCTAGCGAGTAAAACGCTTGACCCAGAGCTTAAAAGTGTTCTTGAGACGGCGATAAAAATGTCAACTACATAAAATCCCGTTCACTCAATACCAGGCTATATCTCTGCAACGATCTGGGATCGGAGCATCAGGGCCTGCTGTTCCACACAAAAGTCAGGTGGCTTTCAAGGGGAAATGTTCTCAGCCGCCTGTATGAACTGCGGGGCGAGGTGCGCTTATTTCTCACGGAGCATGGGTCCCAGCTCGCTGACCACCTGACAGACCCTGACTGGTTAACAAGGCTGGCATAATACTTGTCTTGCATATTTGACAGACTGAACGGACTTAACCTGTCATTGCAAGGTGAAAACACAAGCATCATGTCCTTGAATGATAAAATATGCGCATTCAAGAGGAAAGTGGATCGCTGGACTGCGCGAGTTGAAATGGGCAGGATTGACATGTTTCCTGAGCTGGAGGAATTCATAGAGGAAAATGATCTTAGTGTTAACTCTGTGAAGAAGTCTATCACTACCTACCTGCGAACCCTCCTGGAACACTTTAACAAGTATTTCCCAGAGGAAGCAGCTCCGTAAAAATATGACTGGATAAGATCACCATTTACCTTAACGACCGCAAGTCATCTGTCATCCGACATGGAGGATGCACTGACTGAACTGTCAAGTGACCGCACATTAAAGACAGCTTTTGAGGCGAAGACGCTTGCTGAGTTCTGTATTTCAGTCAAGAGGGAATACCCACAGCTTTCCAAGGCCACGATGGACGTTCTGACGCCGTTTGGCTCCACATACCTGTGCGAAAAGACTTTCTCGGCACTGACATACATAAAAAACAAATACAGATCTCATCTAAACGTGGAGGATGATCTCCGAGTGGCCGTCTCCAAATTTAAGCCCAGGATGGATTTGCTGTGCTCCATGCATATTGCCCACCCGTCTCATTAGGTGAAATTAACGCTGAAACATAGCGTATTCCCCAAATGTAAATATGCACCGCAACAATGTTCATATGTTTATTAGTTATTACCTTTTATGTCTTTAAAGTTTGCACAGCAACAATGTTCATATGTTTATTACCTTTATGTATTTTTACAGTTTGCACCGCAACAATGTTCACTCCTAATTCACATGGAGATTACTTTGACTCACGAGTTCTGCTGTTATCTTATATTAAATTGCTATATGTAAAATCATATCATGGTTGTCAAGCTGTTCTGTTCTTGTGTGTTGTCGTTATGCGCGTGTTTGGATACGCCTATTACTGCGTGCGTCCTGTGCACACGTTTTTTTTTTCTTCCGGTCACCATGTGATAGTTGGGGGTCGCCACTCTCTGGCACTGTTATTTTGGGGGTCGCGGGCTGAAAAGTTTGGGAACCCTTGCTCTAGAGCACTGATGTTTTGGGGCTGTCGCTGGGCAACACGGACTTTCAACTCCCTCCAAAGATTTTCTATGGGGTTGAGATCTGGAGACTGGCTAGGCCACTCCAGGACCTTGAAATGCTTCTTACGAAGCCACTCCTTCGTTGCCCGGGCGGTGTGTTTGGGATCATTGTCATGCTGAAAGACCCAGCCACGTTTCATCTTCAATGCCCTTGCTGATGGAAGGAGGTTGTCACTCAAAATCTCACGATACATGGCCCCATTCATTCTTTCCTTTACACGGATCAGTCGTCCTGGTCCCTTTGCAGAAAAACAGCCCCAAAGCATGATGTTTCCACCCCCATGTTTCACAGTAGGTATGGTGTTCTTTGGATGCAACTCAGCATTCTTTCTCCTCCAAACACGTCTAGTTGAGTTTTTACCAAAAAGTTATATTTTGGTTTCATCTGACCATATGACATTCTCCCAATCCTCTTCTGGATCATCTAAATGCTCTCTAGCAAACTTCAGACGGGCCTGGACATATACTGGCTTAAGCAGGGGGACACGTCTGGCACTGCAGGATTTGAGTCCCTGGCGGTGTAGTGTGTTACTGATGGTAGCCTTTGTTACTTTGGTCCCAGCTCTCTGCAGGTCATTGACTAGGTCCCCCCGTGTGGTTCTGGGATTTTTGCTCACCGTTCTTGTGATAATTTTGATCCCACGGGGTGAGATCTTGCGTGGAGACCAAGATCGAGGGAGATTATCAGTGGTCTTGTATGTCTTCCATTTTCTAATAATTACTCCCACAGTTGATTTCTTCACACCAAGCTGCTTACCTATTGCAGATTCAGTCTTCCCTGCCTGGTGCAGGTCTACAATTTTGTTTCTGGTGTCCTTTGACAGCTCTTTGGTCTTGGCCATAGTGGAGTTTGGAGTGTGACTGTTTGAGGTTGTGGACCGGTGTCTTTTATACTGATAACGAGTTCAAACAGGTTCCATTAATACAGTTAACAAGAGGAGGCTCTTAAAGAAGAAGTTACAGGTCTGTGAGAGCCAGAAATCTTGTTTGTTTGTAGGCGACCAAATACTTATTTTCCACCATAATTTGCAAATACATTATTTAAAAATCAGACAATGTGATTTTCTGGATTTTTTTTTTTTTCATTTTGTCTCTCATAGTTGAGGTATACCTAGGATTAAAATTACAGGCCTCTCTCATCTTTTTAATTGGGAGAACTTGCACAATTGGTGGCTGACTAAATACTTTTTTCCCCACTGTATATGGGGTGATTATACTTTTACTACAGTAAAAATTGTATTGCAATACTTTAATGTTTCGTTTTGGTCTGAACAATTTTATCTACAATTACAGTTACTATAACTATTTGGATTTACTATTGTATGATTTTGCTGCATTTTGCGAAAATGTGTCAGTAACAGTCAGGTTGAGCAGAGGTCACGTTAACCGAACAGATTTTTTTTAACAATGACGGAAACATCTGAAAACAGTCACCCCCCCCCCACCTCCTGTCCAGCGAAAAAGTCTAGCGCCACCTCTGAGGTTGAGTATACTATAGTTCCCCCAGTCTTTACTCTGCAGTCACTCACTAATTTATGAGCTTTTTCCTATAATAAAAATTCCTCCATTCACAGTTATACTGAGCGGACCTGGATCTGGAACAGTGGATGAACAAACCTCTGAGTTTTCTTTCAAATGTCTTAAGGCTCATATATTGATAAATCTAGGTGCACAAAAGCCTAATTTGATCCAGCACAGACCAATGGACGGGCCTGCCCTGTGCGTGCGTGCGTGTGCGTGTGTAAGGATCAGACTTACAAAAGACTCCACTCATATTTATCTGCCATTTTTCAGACTGTACGGAGAATTCCCACTGCTCCCCTCTAACTTATAGCTCCACTCATTTTGGCCTCGCAGAGTCTGCTACGGTCACTGATCAAGGAACAGTTGCACTCCCAGGGGAGGATTACCAAAGCACAGTTGCCTAAAACATACTCATTTCATCTCGTACAATGTTTAAAACATGGTCCAGATATAGTAGCGCTTTCTCTCAGTACAGTAAAAAGGGAAAGTCAGGACCAAATAACCTCCTCTGCTCATACTGTATATAATTTCCCCTCGCAAGTCTATAACTTATCCCCAGTGACCTTTGTTGTGCAGTAACACGCGAAGCCAGGCTGCTCTGCTCTCAGTTTTAACAAGGTGAAAAGTGGTGGATAGGAAAAACTTTTTCTCTCTAAAATTAGTTTATGGAAAGTAGGGAGACCGCATGTAGTAAATTACGCTAACAAGGGGACGCCGTCTTCTTATCCTGCCTTAAATCACAGCCGGCTGTGTGAGTAGATCCTCAGTCCTGCACGGTGAGCTGCATGCTGAATTTCCCCTCCGCAAACAGGAACTCTGGGAGCGAACCAACAAATAAAAACACCTCAGCAGGGAGATAACTCACAGTAAGAGAGGGAGACACGCAGGGACCCTTTCAGAGACACAGTGTAGTGTGTGTTTCGGGGTTTATTCTCAGAGAACTGTTACGCTCGACAAGCACTAGACTGCCCCCCCCCCCCCTCTCATGACATTAATGCACTCTGATATAAAGGTCAAATGAGAGGAGAAACAGTAAACATGCACACACCTCATTTATGGACACCACAGTCATCTATGATTGAAATGTAAAAAACATGGTAATGACTCGGAGTGGTTGTGTGTGTGCGTGTGCATGCAACCTTTTGCTACAAGTCAGGGGTATTTGCATACAAAAAAATATTCATCAATGCAGATCACACTTACATTTAAAATGTTGCAGGGATGTTACACTTTGATGCAAACATTTAAAGTGATGAAAATAGTGCAGTGGAAGTAAATACAAGTAAACAGGAGAGGAAGGGATTAAACTTCAAAGGGATGCTGGTGCTTAAGATTTAGGTCTACTTATTACATTAGATTTGTGCAATTGGACTCCTTAGAAGTCTAAAATAAACTCATGCTCCCTGTCCTGCCTCAACCTCTTTTCCACTCTAGTTCCTAATCTCTTGATTCCTTTCTGCCTATCTCTCTTACCCAGTGAACTGCTGCTGACCTCCATGCCATGTCAGTGATGAATGTCCCCCTCCTGTACAACTCCTCATCCCATTCAGAAAAATAAAGTCTTAATGGAGATAGGAATAATAATCTAAGTTTGCTCCATCACTGCTTGGAGATAAAAGGAGATTGACATTTATAAAATCAGAATATATGGCAGTCATTTAAAAACCCTCTAGCAATGTCTGTGACAGCATGAGACATTTAAAGAAAGGAAGTGGAAGGAAATGAGGAAACCATTTAATGTCAAATGGGCATATATTTTCTACAGTAACAGAAAATAGGGGTTTTCATTTATGATCCCCTATTTCATAGTAAGAACCCCAAGGCTATTGAGAAAATAGGTTTTCAGGGCCTTTTTTAAAGGAAATCATAAAAATAAGAGTACTCACATGTGCAAATACATACTTTACAAGTCCCAGTCCTTAGCCTGTTCTAGTCTTGTAGAGCTTTCTTCTTCTCAGTCCATGGTTTAAGATAAAGAATACCAGACCACCTGTTGGCTAGGCTTCAGACATAGAGACACACAGACCAGATAGCCAATCTGCAGACGTGCACACACATAAACACAGACACGCAGATGGAATATCAGTGTGTCCTATAATCCTGTTACTTCTAAACTTGAGATGGGTAAATGGAGATTCCCTGTAAGTTCTGTCTCCAAAGACCAGAAATGATCTGCTGGGAAAAAAGCTTTTACGTTTTGTTCGCGACCGGTTTATTAAAAAAGGTGCCCAATAGTTCCCCTATTAGTGTTATTGAGAAACCATTTACTCCCTTTATGATTTTTTAAAAACAATATACAAAATTATCTGTGATTTATATTGGCAGCTGTTGTCTATTTTCCCATCCTGCACGTGCCAAAGTGTTCGAGGTAAAGCTCTGTACTTTGTTGTTTCCTTTGGCCGTGCAAAAGTCTTCAGCTCTCGGTGAGGGACAAGAGGCCTTTGGCCACTACGGAAGACACCTGAGAGCAGCAAGTCCTTGACAATTTGTTCTTCTGACCCGTCTAACCTGCAGTTGCAAACTTCACAGGGCCAGAGGGCTCTGATCTTTCTCTACGGCCATCTTATCTAAGTTTGTGAACAGAGAGACTCAGTAACACTTCCAGTCCTGAGGCTAATAGACTCACCTTTGAGTGACGTCTCCTGAGGAAGACAACAGAGATTAAGACAAAATAGATAGTGGCCCAATTGAAGTGTGGAAGGCAGAGTCAAGGAAAAGGATACAGGTCACACACAAAGGAATTTCTTTGTTAGATTAAAGAATCATTGAGATCATATCCTTTAGGACACATTTGGATGGGGTTTGGACCAAATATATCATATACATTTGTTTGTTAAAAATGTTTCTCATGTCACAGAATCAACTGAGGATGAATATGTGCATTACTTTTTCTGTTATGCACAGCTCAGACCCCTGACTGCTCTTATCTCCTGTTCTTTGGAGCTATAATATTATTATGCACCTTCCTCCTCCATCAACAGAGCTCTTTTACCAGGTAGACTTTCTACAGTTAACATAGCTCTGGTTGCAACATACCTGGGGATAGCTAGTGTGAGCTATTTTACGAGTTGTAAACTATTTTGTTAAGTGTCCTGTAAGCAAAATGCTCTCTTTTAGGCAGTGATGCATTGTGTATGTCTAGGGCTTTTATTGTGAAAGGGAGAACCAACCTGGAGACTCACCTGTGAATGCGAGGCTTATAGGGAACCAATTAAAAATGGTAATAATTGTATACTCATAACATTTTGCAATCAACATACTGTAGTTAATAACGATAAAGCAACAATGTTGTTGACTCGACCTCTCATCATGCCATGAGCTGCTTGTGTCTCAGAACAAAGAGATCAACTGTCCTTAAGACACATCTCAATGTGAACCAATGTCAGTCAGGCCATGATATCCCCAGGTGTACTAGAGTCCAAAACCCACTTAATCAGCTTACAGTCACAAGTGATTTAAATTGAGTATTTGTGCAGCTGCACAACTTGATGTTGACGCAGAAGGTTTTACAGTGCAGAGTGAGTGTAAATGGGTTTTACAGTGTAATGGAGAGGTGAACAAGACTCATTTGCTCTGAGGGGGAGAGAAGGCTTGTCAAAAAATGAATGCACACGCACACACAATATATCGACATACAGTACAGTAGGCACACAAATGAGCATTTTACAATGTAGATTCTCACTCACACATACAACCACACTTGAACAGATCGCATCCACCTCCGTCCTTCACTCCCTCCATCTTTTTGTGTCTGTCATCACCAGAGGATTATACAGCGGGATACCTTACACCGCTCTTGCAAAAAAATGTAGCCTGGAAAAGCTCTACTCTAAGCGAAAACACAACCATTCATCTCCCTCTGCTCTCCGTTCCCTCGTCGCTCACTCACCCTTTCTTTTCCACCTTCTTTTTGTTTCTACACACTTTTTCCCGTCTCTGGTTTTCTCGGAGTACCGCAGATGGAGCACCGCAGTGGAAAACCCTATCCTTTTGTTTTGTGCTTAACTATTCGGTTACATGGGCATGTGGGAATTTTGAAGTTTAGATTAATGTATTTTTTACTGTGCTAATTATGCCACTGTCAGGCTGTGGTTTAGACATAATGGAGGGAGTAACAGTGAAAAGGAGCATTGTTGGCCCTCATTGTTAAGATTAAAAAGATACAGAAATGTTCAGTGTTTATTTTGAATATTAAAATAAAAGTTAAGGTTGTTAACTTGTTGATAACAACATCCATATTGTGATAATGTGAAAATAAACAGTAATATTAATCAGTCAAAACTTTTTACTTTTCATCTGTTTCAGTTGTTTATTCAAATATATTTGTTGGCCCATTTGGACCGACTGCTGCATACTCAACAGTGCGTTTAAATATAGTCTACTTATGGTTTTACTTTATTCTATTTTCATTTTCTAAGTTGCTATTTTTTCAAAAGAATGTTGTTTACTGTTAACTAAAGGGGAAAAGGTGTAGTAACTTTACTGTATCGCTTGCTCGAATTGCAATAATTTACAAATAATATAACAGGTTAGAGTTTAGATAATAAGTAGTTAGTTAAAGTACAAACAAGTACTGTTATTACTAAATGTAATTTGAATAGTAGGATGTGTGACCACAGACAGCAGAGCTGTTCTTTCAAAGCCTAGAGGAAATGTTTCCTTCCTACACATTAAACATCTGCAACATCTAAATTCTCCAAACACCGTGCAGAATAACTGGCATGTGTTCCTTGCCCAAGGCATCAGAAAAGCTTCCAGTTTCCTTATGTTTGGTTATGAAGGCCGTGACATGGTCTTCACCTCCCTCTCACTGAACGCTGCCTATTTAAATCCTGGAGGCGAAGATTTGTATATTGCCCGCGTAATCTGTGAAATCTGTCTCAGGGTAGTAAATCAAAGGTGTGTGTGTGTGTGTGTGTGTGTGTGTGTGTGTGTGTGTGTGTGTGTGTGTGTGTGTGTGTGTGTGTGTGTGTGTGTGTGTGTGTGTGTGTGTGTGTGTGTGTGTGTGTGTGTGTGTGTGTGTGTGTGTGTGTGTGTGTGTGTGTGTGTGTGTGTGTGTGTGTGTGTGTGTGTGTGTGTGTGTGTGTGTGTGTGTGTGTGTGTGTGTGTGTGTGTGTGTGTGTGTGTGTGTGTGTGTGTGTGTGTGTGTGTGTGTGTGTGTGTGTGTGTGTGTGTGTGTGTGTGTGTGTGTGTGATCATATCTGACCCTCAGGTGCCATATGAGATGAGAAACAGGCAAGTCTTTGCACATAATCCCTGTCTGGCTTTCATGTAAACATAAACACACACACACACACACTATCTCTGCGCCGTGAAAGATGGCCGCATTGTCTTTTGGCTCCTCTCCAACTTTGCCCTCTTTCGTATTTTTTCAGTGTTTATTTACTTTTTGCTGTCTGCTTTTAACATGGTTCGCAATATGCAAGCCGACCGCACCAACTCTGCTATACAATATAGCAGAGAAGAACTTCTTCACATCAGAAACTTTGTGGACAATAACCCACCGACAGACAATGGAGATCCACCATGGCTACCTGTTGTTGTCCTACCTGAGAGACGCAGGAGGAAGACAAAGTGGGGGTCCCGTGCCGGGCTGCTTGTCAGACTGAGAAAACAAGAAAACCGACCCCCTCTTCCGAGTATTCTTCTGGCTAATGTTCAATCGATTGAAAATAAGCTATATGAACTCAGAAGTCGGATTGCTTTTCAACGGGACATTAAGAACTGTAACGTGTTCATTCTCACTGAGACTTGGATCAACCCCGCTATCTCGGACACCGCCATTGTTCCTGACGGATTCACTATTTTTCGACAGGACCGGACAGTTAACTCGGGGAAAAGTAAAGGTGGCGGTTTGTGTGTAATGACTAATAACAACTGGTGCACAGATGTGAGGACTGTTCCGCTCATTTGAGCACCTCATGATCACATGCTGGGCTTTTCACCTGCCGAGATAATTTACATCTGTTGTGAACACAGCAACAGTGTATATTCCGCCGCTCGCCGACAACAACACGGCACTCGATCAGCTGTTTGGGATTATCGACAGTACGGAGACTTCACGGCCAGAGGTGGCATTCGTTGTGGCCCGGGGACTTTAATACCGCCAACATGAAGAAAGTTCTGCCGAGATACTTTCAACACATCTGCCCGACGCGCGGGGGAAACATTCTGGACCATGTTTATTCCCTTTTTCAACATGGATATAAGGCTCGCCCTCCCTTCAGACCACATCTCACTGCTGCTGCTGCCTGCTCACAGGCAGAAACTTAAACGGAACAGTGTAGTGCCGAGACATAGGGAGTCAGAGGCGGTGCAATGATAGTATAAAAGGGTACTTTATTTACTACATGTTCTCCAGTTGCAATCCGGGAAGAAGAGAAAGAGCCAGGAGGGCACACACACTATAACAACAGCCGCAACTGTAGTTCCAAGTTTGAATTATGTCCCAGTGGTTAAATAGGTGGTCACCACACAAGCCCCCCCAGAATTCAAACATGGCAAAAAAATATATCCCCACATCCGTGGAGGAAGCACCACAGGGGCCTAGGAGGGTGGGGTTGCAGATGAGGGTCGGGCCATGGAACGGGCCGACGAAAGGAGGCCGCAGGAGAGGGTAGGGGCCCTAACGAGGGTGAGGGCACCCCCACCCCACGTGCAGCCGCACGCCCCGAAGAAACAAACCCACGAGGCAGCAATCGGGTTGCTGGTCGACCCAGCAGGTCGTGCATGGTCTCCCTGTCGCCGGAAGGCCGATGCGGGAATGGCGAGTAACGTCCCCAGCCATTCCGCGGGGCACGCACCGAGCCTCAGTCCGCGTGCCGGTGGCAGCCACGGACGCCTCCAATCATCCCCGGCATTTCGAGAAAGAAACTTGAGTTCCTTTTAACGTGTTCGGTTCCGTCCCGGAAACTTCTCGAGACGTGTCAGGGTCACCAGTGTAGTGCCGAGAGATAGGGAGTCAGAGGCGGTGCAATGATAGTATAAAAGGGTACTTTATTTACTACATGTTCTCCGGTTGCAGTCCGGGAAGAAGAGAAAGAGCCAGGAGGGCACACACTATATATACTGTAGGTAACACATAACATGTCCGTGTGGGAACAATAGCCGCAACTGTAGTTCCAAGTTTGAATTATGTCCCAGCGAGGTGCGTGGCAAACTGAAAGCGCGCACTATCGCGCACAGAGCTGGAGATTTGGACGATTACAGGAATTCTAGGTATGAACTCCGGAGAGCTATCAGCAGTGCAAAGAGACGATACAAAGACAAGGTGGAATCTGACTTCAAAGGCTGTAACACCCGGAACATGTGGGCGGGACTAAGAACAATGACAGACTACAAAGGAGCAGCGGGGGGTGCTGCGGGAGTGTCTGCGTGCGCATCTCTCCCAGATGAGCTGAACAGTTTTTTTGCTCGATTTGAGAGCAGCCAGGCTGTGGAGGCACAGAAGGATCAGGAGCCCTGCCTTTTTGTTTTAAACAGGGCAGATGTAAGTAAATCCTTTAAAAGGGTTAACCCACACAAGGCTCCTGGACCTGATGGCATCCCTGGCCGTGTTCTCAGGGTATGTGCAGTTCAGTTGGCAGAGGTGTTCACAGACATCTTCAACAGGTCCCTGCTGCAGTCTGTAGTACCCACATGTTTTAAACACTCCACCATTGTTCCTGTCCCCAAAAACACAAAAATCACCAGCCTCAATGACTACCGCCCAGTAACACTCACCTCCATCATAATGAAGTGCTTTGAGCGGTTAGTCAAAACCTTCATCACCTCCTCCCTCTCTGACTCTCTGGACCCCCTGCAGTTTACCTACAGAGCAAACAGGTCCACAGACGACGCCATAGCCCCCCCTCCACACTGCCCTCACACACCTGGACCAGAGGAACATGTGAGAATGCTGTTCATTGATTACAGTTCAAGCTCAGAGACCTCGGGCTCAACAGCGCCCTCTGTGACTGGATCCTGAACTTCCTGACAGGCGGACCCCAGGCAGTGCGGGTGAGAAACATCACATCCTCCACCGTGATCCTCAACACCGGAGCCCCTCAAGGCTGCGTGCTCAGACCTCTCCTCTATTCCCTGTTCACACACGACTGCGTGGCCACACACAGCTCCAACACCATCGTGAAGCTTGCTGACGACACGACCGTCATCAGCCAGATCACCGACGGCGATAAGATGGAATACAGAGAGGAGGTCGAAAACCTGACATCTTGGTGCCAGGATAGTTGTTATCCTGGCACCAAGATGTCAGGTTTTCGACCTCCTCTCTGTATTCCATCTCAACGTCAGCAAAACCAAGGAGCTGATTGTGGATTACAGGAAGCAGCAGAGAGAGGGATCAATCGCCATCAATAGGACTACGGTGGAGAGAGTCAGCAGCTTCAGGTTCCTCGGTGTCCACATCACTGACGACCTGACATGGACTCTTCACACTACTACCACCATCACCAAAAAAGCTTGACAGCGGCTCTTCTTCCTCCGCAAGCTGAGGAGGTTCAACATGGACTCCAGGATACTCTGCAACTTCTACAGGTGCACCATAGAGAGCATCCTGACTGGCTGCATCACGGCCTGGTACGGCAGCTGCACCGTCTATTTCAATAACTTCAGACTCTTATTGCACTATTTCACTATTTCACTTTTTTAAAACTATTTTTCTTTTTGTATTACTATTTACTTGCACTATATTTTTTCAGTTTATCTGTGTTTTGAGTTGCACTGTTGGAGAAGCCTGTGACACAAGATTTTAATCGGCATAACTACACTGTAGCTATGTTCAAATGACTAAATAAAGAACCTTGATTTTCTTGGTAAATCAAATAATTGTGTTAGCTTATTTTCTTTCTATTTTAGGTTGAAATTATAAAACTAAAAAAAAAAAAAAATAGGGATACCCAAATGCTACTTTTTTCTCCTTATTTTGATAACCTTCGCTCAAAACAGAGCCCGATGCCTATTAGTTGTATTAGTGGTAAGGGTGGATTGTTTGTATCGGGCCAAGTTAATCAAAAAACATTTTGTCATTGGAACACATATTTAACTGCTTATTGAATATGTCAGAAAGGTGCAGCTTTCTAAAATGTCTGAATGGTGACAATATGTCTTTTAAAGTTCAAGTTGTCACACAAAATAATAATTTATTTAAAAAAGTATTAAAAGTAGAGGTGCAGCCCAAGTTCTCTGAAGGATCCATCAGTATCCTTTCCCCTCTTTCTGGTTTCTTCGAGTTTCTTTATCTTCAGCTTTCTCTCAACTCATCTGACACACACACACACACACACACACACACACACACACACACACACACACACACACACACACACACACACACACACACACACACACACACACACACACACACACACACACACACACACACACACACACACACACACACACAGAGAGGAATCCCAGGTATGCTGTGCCCATGCAAGCCAGAGAAGAAGAGCGTTGTGTGATTGAAACTGTCCTGCTGCTCTGGGCTGTGACATGAAGAGCAGATAACAGCACTCTGAGATGAAAGCTTAGAAACATATTTATCTCTTCTGCTTGTTCTTAGCCTATATGTCTTTGTTCCTGCTTTCCTCTTTTCTTCCATTATTATGTATTTTCATCATTTTTTAAGTAACAGTTATGATAAGCATTTTGATGGTTGCACTCATTTGTGTTTTTTCTCCGCTCGCTATAAGTCAGATGTGCAGTTGTGTTACAACAACTAACAACATGATTTTTCTTAACATGAAGTCCTTAAAGGTAACAATTGACCTCTACCTCAAACCCGTGAAACAGCCTGACACGAGACAGGCTTTGCGACAGTTAGTGGCCCTTGACTTATACAGTCCTACTTTAAAAGGCATATTACAACTGTCCAGTTAAAATCTGAAGAACTCCCCACTCAATCTTTTTCATGTTCATGTCATTCATCAGCCTGTTGTGTTACTTTCTCTTTATCCTTCTCCTGATGGCTGCCTCCTCCTTTCACCACTTTTACTTTCCCCTTGAAGTCAACCCACATCCTCCTGTTTCCCCTAAACCCTCGAAGGTTGGCTGAAGAAAGATCCGGCAACGATTAACCTTTAATTAATTGAACGTCATTGCTGCCTTTAAATGCTCTGAGGGCTTGTTTTTCTGCGTACCAGATGCTTGCAGTGGAGAGAAAATGCTTCATTGCCCCATCTGCTAGTTTAAACTTTGGCCAAATTATTCTGTAAGTGGCCCAGGCTTGAACTTGAGGCAGGCTTTAATAGATCTTTACAATATGTGTGCATGCATGCTGTTCTCCTGTAGCTCGTTTAAGTTGCTGGATACTGCTAATGTAATTGTGTTGACGTGGTATTTGGCATCTATCAGCGTTTGTTAGTGGGGTCTTGTCCTTTTTACCGTTACTGTGACTCCATAGAAGGGCGCTAATTGTATTTTTTAACAATGTGTTGTTTTCTTCTTGGCTTTTGGAGAAGTACAATCCACATAAAGATGTTTTGATTTAAAAATAAATAAATATACATTTGAATTCCATTCATCCATTCATCCATATCTTCATATAAAATCAAAAATACTTTGGAGTACACAAAAATACACCAAGATAGATAAATGTATCCATACTGTCAAGACCCACAACAACTCAATTTAAGATATAAGTAGATGTTGTTGTCTTTTTATCTCAACAAATTAGCTTCCCTTTTAACATTGCAACAGTTCCCTGTGGAGAGCTCTTTCGTTCCACTCTAGCTCTTTATTTTTCTTCTCTCCCTTCTCTATATTCATCTTACATCTGCTCAGTTACTCTGGATGTGTAATTGTACTATATTAGCTTCATTCACTCCTGCTATATCCTCTCATGATTCAATCAGAGCATCATTCATTCATGCAGGACAAAGAGGGTAAATGGGACAAAACGATGAGGTGGAGGGCACGCTGAGGTGGAGGAAGCCAGAGCAAATATGTTTGGTCCTCATAAAGAAAGTTAAGATTCATAAGTGCTTTAAAGCACAAAAGTGAATTTTTCGCTGCCTCATAGCATATTTTTCTGGGAGAGTGTTTGTAAAGCTATGGTGTTGTTGTAAATCTATATACTGTATTTAAAGTAATGACTTGCCCTGCACTACATGTTAAGCATGTCTTACGGTTAAGGGAGATTAAATGTTCTGGACTTCTTCTCCAGCAAAATGTGTGTCTCAAAGCCATGTCTATTCTTATTTTGCAAAATAAGTCCAGGCGTATTCCATGGAAGGACTTAATAAATATGTATGTCCTGTCAGAACTTGGCAAGAAAACAAGGATTAGCATAATACACCCTCTTCAGGCAGGCTTTACCGTGCATAGTGTTTGTGTGTGTGATCTCAAATCTGGGAGCAATTTAACAAACTTGTAAGAACATGAGCAGTCCAGAAAAGATGGTTAACGCAGCGTGGCTCAGAGTTACACGCACACACACACACACACACACACACACACACACACACACACACACACACACACACACACACACACACACACACACACACACACACACACACACACACACACACACACACACACACACACACACAACCCTGCTGGTACTATATTATCATCATTATTAAGTCATTACCATGTTTTTTTTCTGGAACAATTAAAGGTGACTGTGGTCTCTTTAATGAGGTGTGTGCGTATATATGTACTGCTTCTCTCATTTTACCTTTAATATATAACGTGTGCATTAATGGAGTAAAAGAGTGGGCAGTCTGGTGCTGTGGAGCGTCATAGTTCTCCGAGAATAAACTCCCTAAAACACACACACACACACACACACACACACACACACACACACACACACTCATATTCCGCTTTCTGGCCATGCCCATCTGTCCAAGGTTGACCTATTAGGAGTGACCTTTCGACGGGCTGGATGCATGGATGCATTGGCCTGTTTTATTAGAAGGTATCAGTGTCACAATCTCACACAAACAGCCCCACAAGCAGCTATCGAATGTCCAGTTTCATGAAGACTTTGGACCTGGTTGTGTGCTCCTTCTTTCATTCAGCTCCAGCTTGCCTTTATTATGAAGAGCTGTTACCTCACTGCATTCAATAGGCCCTTTGTCTTGTGTGTGTACATGTTCATGTGTGATAGAATGAAACATTGTCATCAATACTGGAGTATTTATGTGACCCCGGAGATAGACACTCTCTTCTTCTGTCCTAATGATGTGTGATATAAAGCTGATTTATGCTGGTTAAAGAGGTGTGCCCTTTTACCTTGTCTGAATGAGTTTTGAAAATAAATCAATACGTTAGGTAAACTAAAGCATAAAGGAAGGGCAGGGGTTGAGTCTGCAGAGACTCAGAGTTTGTTGCAGATTCTAGAGCTACAACTATTTTCCAGATTTCATTATTGAAGATCTCCATTATCTGCAGCTATTTTGAGAATCAAAACATTTTTAAACAAGTTATTCTTAAGATGGTTGTATGCACTCGGATGTAAAATTGTGCTACTTTCTTTGGTCTCGCATAATAAATACAATATTAAGGGGTCGATGAAGGGACCTTGGGCTTTTTGTCAAAATGTTCTAATGTTTAATAAACTATACGATTCAAAGATAGAATGAGGAAAAACCAGCACATTAGTTTAATAACAAAAGTAGTATTTGGTTACAGCTTTACCCATATTTTTTACTTTCGATTATGTAAAGTCTCTGAATGCTTGGCGACACATTTAGGACAACAATATAGACACTTAAGAATTGACTGTTCTGAGACACTCGGTCAGTCTATCTGTGTGGATGTTTGGAATCTGAGGAATCATTATATCAGCTTAACTTAATTACATCGGACTTGACATCACAAAAAGTTGGTTTGTAATCTTTGGGTTATGTTCGACATCTGTCTTCTACTGACACCAGTATGTGCTGGTTAAGAAGGACTATTGTTATGTTCCATTATGAATTCCCATCTACCTCCCAGATGTGAAACACCATCTTGTTTTTGCACATTTTTTCTCTCTGGAAAAAAAACTGAAAACCCTGATTGACAATTAATAATAAGTTGCTTTGCCAAGAAAAAGATGGAAGAAGTACAAACAGACAGATAATAAAAGGCTGAGTAATTCCTCTTTTTGCATTTGTAGCTATGTGCGTGTTTATATGCATGCGGCAAGCAGGGTGAAAATGACAGTCTTTATTTGAAGGCAGCTGGAGACCAAGCCATTAGTACAAAGAGGGTTGTAAAACAAGCAGGAATGTTGCTGCTGGGTCCTGTGAGGTTTCAGGGTGGGAGGTGGAATGACAGCTACAAGGGATACCCTCAAGGAAAACATTGAGGGAACACATTATGATCAGTGGAGGGATAAACAATGGCTCACAATGTTTTTTTAAATATGGGGATTAGTCATAACTTGTGAATCCACAACAGAGATCATCAGTTACCCTGTGGGCACAGGTTTGAATCTTGGGATATAGTGAGAACAAAAAAAGGACTGTAATAGCACAGCTTGGAGACCCATGATTGACTTTTAGTTTGTAGAGACAGTGAGGAACAGGATAGGGAAGATAAAAGAGGAATCCAGTGATATCTCATCTGCTTCAATTATCAACAGTAGCAGCAGGGAGTGTTTAGGATAGCCCAACAAGGCAGTAAATAACTGTCTGATGGGTTCTCATCTGTCAGGCTCCTTGGTTACCAAGAGGTGACTTGAGAAGTCTAGACATTGTGAAATGAGAGGCATTAAAGATAGATTGGCAGATTTTGGAGATTTTAATTATTACATTACATGTAATTTGTTAGACGCTTTTATCCAAAGCGACTTATATACTCAATATTGTGGGCAATCCCCACAGGAGCAATTTGGGGTGAAGTGTCTTGCCTACGCACACAACGACATGCTGACTGCAGTGGGGTTTGAACCTGTGACCACCTGATCCAAAAACCAACACACAACCCACTGCACCTCATGCCTCCCTAATTATGTGCATTTATTCGGTTCCATCATGCACAAGTCAAATAGAACAATTACATGTTTATGACCAGCATTTTTGGGGGATTGTGTCATTGCAGCAGTTGGATTTCCCTGTAGTGCTCACACGGGGTAAAAAGCACAATAAGCACATGGATGTCCAGAGATGACTCAGATCGTGTTAATCAAGTCTAACCTGGCAGCACAAACACACACACAAAAGAAATAAGGTGTAGTTGCTTGGATTTTCTACCAAAGCATATATAATGCTGTGCCAACGCCATAAAAAATAATGTCTAACTTAATTTAATTCTGTTTATTAGGAGAAAAGTATGTTGACACTGGAAAAATGGGATACAAAAACTGTAATAATCACAGAAACTCATACACACACTTTAACCTCGCACATCCTGATAGCAGACGGACAGCAGAACTTTGCCAAATTAGCCACATGCCAACCAGAACCGCTGCCCCGAGGGGGAGAAGGAAGAGAGGGAGAGAGAGCATGCAGAGGGCGGAGGTTGAGTGAACTTTCCAGCTGTTACCGTATCATGTTTGACATCAGTGTCTTGTCCTCCACCCACCAAAGAGCCCTGAGAATGACACACACCACCAACAGACACACACACAGGTTTATTGGCCCCAAATTGCCTCTGGGCTTTTTCCCCAAAGTAGTTCTTATCTCATACACACACAAAAGTAGTCATACACACTGCATGAACCTTTTGTTCTTTCTCTTTATCTGCTTTAAACACACACTCCACATACATCTATAATGTTTCTCCTTAGAAGCATGAAATTACAGGTTAGTCTCATCGTGAGTTGGCATCTTTCTAAAACTGTCATCAACACACTAAAAAACTATTTTTTAAAGCACCCATCTGAATACATTTGACCTTCTCTCTTTCTCTCACACACACTTGTAAACATGTCAAATCACCGTGCCAATGCCACAACCCCTCCCTTAAATACCACACAACTTGCCATCCCTCTCACACAAAATATACTTACCTTGACACGCCCCCCCAAAAAACACACTCGCACACGCAGCTACAAGCATCAGTACACTCCTCTGAGGGATGCCTGCCTATTTTAAAAGCTTGTCCCGTTTGTAGATTATAGCCAGATATTTAGTGAGAAAGTAAATCGTCAGGTACGCCCCCTTTTCTGTTTTTTCATTTGTTGTTGTTAACACTAGCTTGTGTGAAGACGTCATGGCCCCCAACACCCCCTTTGCCAAAGACACTTGCTTTTGCACAGTGCTGCTTTTGGATAATTTCTGCTTATGAATGGAGCTGCCCCACCTGTGATCACATTATACCCTGAGTAGGGTCATGTGCTGCAGTGCATTGTGGGCGCCTGGGGCCTCGCTCCTGACCCGTTCATTCGCCCCCTTCCCCGCTCTGCCACAGCAGCTTGTAAAAGTCACTCCGAGTGTGAAAAATAAAGAGAGCCATGCTGCTTTTATAACCTTTCTGTTGGGTCTATTTTTTCATAGCCACTTCTGCCTTTCCTCTTCTTTGTTTGGTTTGGTACAATTCCTGTCTTACTCTGTCATGTTTTCTCTATTTTACTTTCTCCTCTCTCACATCCTTTCACCACGTCTCTACTCTCTCCAGATATAGTTAGCAGTTAAGAGACCTCTCTGTCTCAATTCTCTGATCCCATTTCAACGGGCCATTAAACCGAGATGATTCACAATACAGTACGCAACCTGGGGGAAAACTGACCTTTTGACAAGCTGCTCTAAATGATGTGAAAAGCTCTCATCAAAGAGCTGCACAAAGTTTGATTTCACCCCAGAGATTGAGATTGATATAGACTGCCAACATGTTGGATCATGCCAAGGAAATACAGTCATGAATATGGATTTAAAATCCCCCTCAGATGGCACACACTGTCAACCACCATTCATAAATCAAAGTAGGAATGACCAGCCGTTCTCAGTTATTCCTGCTTATTATTTGCAGTTATTCCAGGGCACGGCATTTGCAAAAGGCCTCTGAGGATTATGACAATGTAAGTAACATGCTAAAACCCTGCAATCGGATCTGTCTCCATGCTCCCTAGCTTTGCCAGGCGGTATGTCTGAGCAGACAGATGGAGGGCGATGCCAAATCTGTAAAATAGCGTCATGAAACGCTGTCTTTTCTACGAGCTGTTTGACTCAGATTGGCTACTAGTCTTTTTATAGCAGCTCTACTGGAGCGCCACATTTTCAATCATTACTAACATTCGACAGGAGGTCCAGTGTAAAGTTGCCTCTAGTGTACCGGCATTTGAGCTAATGTGTGTTTTTTTTACCGTGCATTACAGTTTTAGTCCAGTAGGTGCTGCAGAATCCTTGTTTATTTCTGTAGTGGTGTTGATAAGAGTGCTGCTCCTTGATCGGTGGGTGTTTCACGTCTTAATTTGGTCCTATGGCCTACCAACTTACCTCCAGAACTTTCGCATGAAAAAAATATGAAACTGACTGTGACTATATTGGCTCCCAGTAAAAGCCAGGATTTTGTCAGCCTGTTAAAGTTTAGTAGACCTCTCTTTATGGGACTGGACTGAGAATCGGGACTGTCGTTGTTGGACGTAACTGCCAGAGTTTGTTGCTGTCACACCTCCTAACATGAGGCAAAATGGAAAATGATGGTGTTTATACTCACATATAACAATGAATACAGTATATTGTCTGACAAAACAAAAATAAATACACTTTCCACAACCGGACAAATGTCAATTAATTGGAAAACAGCTGCCAGCAACACAAGAAAATATCCAGTGCACCAGGCGAGGTTGCAAAAGGGTAGAAAGGTCCTTTGAGCAACATTAACAGCTCAGAATATGCTCTACAGACCCATACTCAAGTGTTTGGACTATTTTAACAGCCTAACGACTTGTGTTTGCCCACCACAAATCCATATTACCCAACGTCTTATAGGAAGCCCAAGCATTTTTTCAAGACCTCGTAACATCTGGCAGTGGCAAAGATACATAAATAGTGAGATCAGTTCTTAGCTTTTAAATGGTCCAGGTCTTCTCGTGTTACTGGATGAAGAGTTATGAGCGGGTGAAGGATTGGGTGTAGATTACAGCAGCACTCATTGTGTAGTTTCTACTGCTTGCAATACTGTACGTCCAGACAGAGACAACAGTGCTGGATTCATTGATTACTGTCTGTCTTTCTCACAGGTTTTGGACTTGTCTTGCTATTTTGCCTGTCTTTTCTCATGTCTCAGCTTCTTGTTTAGTTGTTACTTGATTTGTTTCGGTCTTGGATTGGACTTGATGAAAGTGGTCTTGAGTACAATCACAGAACACTGTATTAAGCCACACATTTTTTTTATTGTGGGGCTTTTTCAAATGTGTTAACTCTTTGTTGAATTGGACTTTGTATGCATATCTTTTGGCAAAATAAAATAAAATGTAATGCCTATCCGTAAGATTACAACATGGAATCTAATGAAACTCCCACACATTGTCAGCACAACATGTAAGATTGATTGTCTGTAAAGGATTAGCCGGTAAAGATAATAGAGGGATGGATATTTTCAGGAAATTCTACATTGCTGCAATAAAATGAGTCACTGAGAAACATATTACATTAACATGAGTACTAACGGAGGATTTTAGGATGACACATAGATGCTTAATGTTAAACATGTCCATTCCTGTAATAGGAACAATAAAGCTTTGCAGTCAATGACAACAAATTAGATACACGCAGGTCAGAAGGATGGTCTATTCTCTTATAATGCTGGATAAACTCCTCAAAGCCAAGTTTGCTTTATTGGCCACACCATTGTTTTGAACTTGAGGAGGGTTACTGGTGTGAGTCCAACACTGTTAGTGTTACAGCTGGTTTTTTCAGCATTGGTCTTTTGCTTAGTTTGGCCTCTGCCTGTGGAAGGTGGGATTCTTTTGAAGTGGCTACAATTGCAACAAGCATAGTGCTTTCTCCACGGGGATTCAAATGTAAAGACTCATACAAACATAAGGCTTAGAAACATCAAGGCAAACAAGGAATGCTTTGCCCATTCATAAGTCTTCATGAAAATCCCTTATCGCATGAAATGCCAGATTTTCCTTTATGGTTTTGACCACTTTGCACTTTTATTGCCAGGGAATCTTCTGATCCTGTTTCTACTGGCAGTTAATGCAGAACAAAGTCATTTTATCCATTCAGAAATACTTCGAAGATGATGTGCAATATCTGTCCTTATGTTATGATATGCAGTTTGTTAGTATAATTCTGGCTTTTACTTTTCAGCATACACATTTATTTAAAAATGAAATTAAAGCTGATGTATAAACTGAATCGCAAGAGGATTTTCTTTCAAGGCATCGGCTTAGAGTTGTGCTACACAGCCAGAAGAACTACACTGAGCTGGATTTGGCAGCTCAGATAGCCATCAAAGATAAAGAAAAGTAATAAAGAGTGTGTGCAATGGAAATCTCAGGCTGAATGTTTGAGATTTTTTATACTGTATGTGTGGAGAAGATAAAATGAATTTCTAGGCCTCAGCTATTGTGTTTAGTCTTTGACATTGCCCAGCCTTCAGAACCCCAGTCTTTATGTTGGACCGCTGTCATAAATAACACTTTCAAGTAGGGTGACGATTTGCAAATGTGCAGAGTCAAATGACCAATATAATCGGAATAATAATAAAGTGGATTATTACTCTCATGTGGGAGGAAGCACGGGAGACAGACAAATAAAATATGAAATTTGTCACGATCTTGGTGTTATGTCACGGTTTTAGTTTTGTCTATCTGGTAATGGGTTTTGTTTTGCTGTGCTGTTTTCCCTGTCTCTTGTTTTCCTCCGGTGTTTTTCCTCCTGTGTCTAATTGTCTCATTGTGTTCACCTGTTGGCCTTGTGTTTCTGCCTCCCTTACCCAGCTGCTTCTTGTCCTGTGATTACCCCTCTCTGTATTTAGTCTTGTCTTCCACTGTGTGCCTTGTCGGTTCATTGTTTTTCCTGTCTCCCTCCATGTTGGTCACGGTCGTTTTTTGGGTGATGTATATTCCTTGTGCTACCTATGTTATCCATGCCATGTTTTTTGCTCATCGGCTTTGTAAATAAAGCTCGTTTTTTGTTTCTAGACCTTCTACCTCTTTTTGTAGTCTGCATTTGGGTCCTACCTTTTCCGCGATCATAACACAATGTGGTGTAGGGGAAATCCTGTAGATAACATACTTATTATTCAGGGTAAAGGTTGTGACTTGGCCTTCAACTGCTGTTTTTCAAACAAATTTTACAGTGCAGGATTACATAGTAACATAGTTTTGTTAACTTGTTTTGTTCTTCTTATCTTTTACATACCATGACTTGTCCTACAGTATTTTCACCACCATCCGTAGCCAGGAGCAGTTGATTTGTGTTTGCAAATTCACAGAAAATCTGTGCCATATAGTATGCCTTGGGAGTTGACTCTTTCAACTAAGCTGTCAGGGTTTGAATCTGTTCAGTACCTTTCTTTTAGGATATTTAAAGTCAAATGATTCACTTCACATGACATTACTTACATTACACTTTATCATGTTGAAGAAGAACATTTAAAATAGAGGAAACTTGGCAAGTACATATGTTGCATTACCATTCAACTAAACATTCCACATTGAAACTAGGAAATCAGAGTTTTAAAATTACGTAATTATCGTAAAGTTTGAGAAATTAAACTGATGCAACAAGGTGCTTTTTCGTTTTTGCGTGTTATCCTTGGGATAGACAGTGTAGCGAACATGGGAAGGATATAAAGCAGGAGTTACATGTTGTGAAAGAACAGAGAGAGATGAAATCTCCTGGGGTGAACTGGATTTATGGTCTGACCGTGCACAGGGATTGTTATTAAGTTTATTATGATTTATGATGAAGAGTTGGATTTCAGGGTCGTGCAACATTTTCACCTGTTGAATAAATTAAAAGAGGCTGTATTCTAAGGACATCGGACAATAAGGTGAAGGCGTGCATGATGCAACATTCATGGAAACAGTATCTTACCTGTTTCTCATCAAAGATGCTTTTAGTTTGACTCTTGCTGTGCTGCTGCTCAGGTTGTCTTCTCCGTCCTCACGACTGTTGAAAGGCTTCAAAGACATCGAGGGCATCAAAGTCTTTGCCCCCCAGTGGCCTCCCTGTGCTCCCCTTCTTCTCTGTCTTTTGGTCTCCCCTGTTGAAGCTTTGTTGTTCCTCCCCTCATGTGCAAGTGATTAAACGACAGGGCTGAAGGAAAACACAAGCTTTGTTTTCTACGCAGCGGACACGCTCGGAATTCCTGTGGATTTACAGCAGCAAGCATCCTTCAGATCTGTTCTGGTTAAATAGGACTCTGGAGAACCTTCCTGCTATCTGCTAACGCCATCCAGGTCACTTCTTTGTTCTCTTTCCTTCTTGTCTACATTTTTTTCCTCCTTACTCTTTCAATCTCCTCGACTCTCATTGAGATCATCATCTACGTAATAGCTCTCCTCTCCTTCTAGACAGAGGAGAAGCTACAAAGGTCTATTCATAGTTTGAGTGACTGCTAATGTTCTCCTCTCTGCCCAGCTGTCTTGCCTCACTGTCACTCTGGTTCTAATGAAAGGTCAGATGGTCACGAAGGGTACAGTTGCTACCATTGTACCTTTGCAGGCAACAGTCATGTCTGTTGTGTTATGATCTGAAAGCAAAGCCAGTACACTGAGGCTCTTGATATGTAATGATTTGTCCTTGCAGTGACCTTGACAAATATTAGATGTTCAGTCTAGCTAACTGGTCTGTAGATAGTTTGCAGGGCCTCATGAGGCCAAACAACTGAATCAAGAAGAGTTGAATGCTCTTATTTGACATGTATAGTTTGACTGCAATGACACTAATAGACCCAATGTTCATTTCTCTCTATTCTTTGGCTAAATCTGATTAATGCAATTCACAGATACTTGGCATACTGATGCATCATATAAAAAACAAAACAGCAAACCTATCAAATATTTTCAAATCAATGCAGAATTTGAAGGCACTAGCCTAGCAGCGCTTTAGGGCTTTAATAAATGCTAACTTCAGAATGCTAACATGCTGACAAATTCAATGTAAACATGATCATTTTAGAAGTTATAATGTGTACCATGTTCAACATTTTGGTTTAACGTGTAAGCAAGCTAACATTGCCATTACAAATCTTTTTTTTAACACAGTTTATTTCACTGGAACTTTACTGCTGCAAAAGTCTGCCATTGGCCTTGTCAAGTTTGGCATTCAGCGTTCTCCTTCAATCGCACCGTTTCTGCATCATGTTCTTACTGCAGCCCAATACTATTGTAATTAGTTGAGAAGTGCAAGCCAGCCAAAAACATTTCATCCTGAAGACATTAGACATCTCCTTTGGTGCCAGAGGAAAAGTCATGGGATTACTCAAGTCAGTGGGATTCATCCTTTTTATGACTAGGAATAATTGTGCAAAATGGTATGGCAATTGATCCAATATGTGTTAAGATTTTTCTGTCCATATTCCCAGGACCAAACCACTCAAAGACATTTTCAAAACTAGAGCCATGCCGCTTAGCGTGGCTAAGTGTCACATATCCGAAATATCAGCTTTTCAGGAACAGCCTTGAAAGAAAAACAGTCTTTCATGTTTATAGGGGGTTGTGGAATGTTTTACTTTTAGAGGAGCATGAAATCCTTCAATTTAGTTTATAACACAACCATCAGAAAAATCTGAGGAGGGTTTAATCATGCAGAAATGATACGCTTTGTACCAGACCACCACATGCACAGACTGCCCCACTTACCAATAGCAGATTGCGAGCCAAATTAGCAATTTCTACCAAAAACAATCAAAGAAAGTAAAGTGTGGATCATGGAGTCCCTCTGGCACGCCTGTGTGTTGACTGGACAGTAATGAAAGAATGTAAAAATGGCCAAAGCTCAAATCACGCTCCAGTCAAACAACAGAGGAGTAATAAGGCGTTCTGAGAGCAGGAAAATCTGAGCCTGCAAGTGATTTAAGTGGGGTGGGGGGTGGGGGGGCTCACAATTCAGTGTGGTGTGGGTTTTTTGTACGTGTGTGCGCATTTGGTGCTCATAGTTTGTGTATCTGTAATCGAGTGCTTTAGTCAGGATGGTAAGGGAGCTTAAGATTGTGTCAACTGTTTATTTCACTGCTCGTGTCTTGATGGACTTTCTAATAGCAAAATGTAAAAGTGCTACCGAGCTTAACCAGGTGCTGTCATTCTAACATGGTCTTTAAAGAGGTATCATGAGGTGCTGAAAATACAAGCCTGAATTAAAGTAAAGTAATACTTTTATAGCAGATAACAAATGTCTTATTGTGAATTGCTTCTTCTTACCAGTAGTAACATAACGAACAGGTGTGAAGGTGATCTACTCTCGGCTCTGTGTGTCAACTTTAATTGATGACTGCGTAATATAACACCTCACTCTCATACATGGTTACGGAAATGTATCATAACCCTTTGCTATTTCACACAACCCAAAGGTAAACACGCGGGGCAGTGCTTTTTCGCTGTTCTGTAGTTTTTACTTTGTTACCATCTATGGTACTCAGCGCCCACATGTTCTTTGAAAGGTTCTGGTAGGTATTTAATTCCCATATGTCATCTCAACTGTCACTGGGGACTGATTCAGTGTAGAAGCAGCAGGAAGGGCTGAATACCTCCATATTTTAAAAGAGATCCACCCAGTAACACCACATTTAGTTTCCCATTGTGAGCAACTTATGGAGGCCTTGTGTATGTCAGGCACTTCATCGATATATAAAAGGCAACTCCATCCAAAGGGATGACAGGTGCACATCAAGAAATGTCGTTCAATCCAGCTGGTCTGCAGGTTTTTTGAAGCAACACATTGCCTTTTCCTAACCTCTAAGCTAAGATATTTTTCCTAAAGTTACAAAATGCTCCCTTCCCTTTCTGCCCCTCCACCTGGCTGTCACATTTTTTGGCATTGCAGGTAAACGGACATACTTTACTTAGTCTCTACAGCCCTGTGAAGCTGACAATTGAGCGGCCCGGCCAAGCAAGGAGGCAGAGGCAGAGAGTTCAAATATAACCCGGTGTGGGCATTTATTCCTTCTTGTGGTACATGATACACAGCCTCAATATGACTGTCTCCCGTGAACAGTCACCAGCAACAAGGACCTCACTCACACTAACAGGAAAAACAGAGCCTAAATACACACAGACTAATCAAGCCAACAAGACACAGGTGAGGGGGGGAGGAGACAACACAGACGGGAAGGGGAACACTTTTAAAAATAAAACCAGGGAACAAATCCACATACTTCGCCAATAAGGACGCTACACAATCCATAACGGAGGCCGAGATCTATGGCCCCAAAGATCACCTCTGTTACAAGCCCAAAAAGACTAAGTCAGAAAGGATTGCGTACACTCTCCTTTTTAAAATCAGGGAATGACGCAGTGTGTTTGAGTCTGGTGATTGTCAGCAGTGGCTGCTCAGTTCAAAGGCTTCATACTATATAATAATAGTCAGACAGACAGAGCTAACAGATCTCGTCCACCAGATGTGGAGTCTGACACACTCCAGTGTCTGTCTCCAGCCTGCAGCTATAATGCGCACATTGACAAGCAGGCCACACACACACACACACACACACACACACACACACACACACACACACACAGTCATGAAACTGAAATAATAGTACTATCTCTACTTTATCAGAGGGAATTCGTCATTGCTAATTTTTCTCTGACTTTTACAGCCGTTTTCTCTGGCACACTTGCCCCCACTGACCATCTGACAAGCTATTAACCTATAATATCAGTTTATCCCCTTAATTGTTTCCTCCACCTTAGACACAGTATCAAGAATTTAATAAAACAGCTAAGAAACCTGTGAAATCAGTCCGACATTTCAGAACTGTGTGCGTCATAAGACCCAACAGTGTCATCAAAGACTTGGTTCGAAGTTCCCTCATCTTTGTCCAGCACTCATGATAAATTGTTTCGTCCCATCACAAACCACACAGCTGCTTTGAACCAAACTTTTTTTTGTGTCCACATTTGTCTACATGGATCTCAAGTTGACTTTCAGTAGCCTAGCAGACCATTTCTCAACCTCTGTTTCTCTCTTTGCCTTTTGAGGGAGGATTGTTTATGTAAGCATGAACCAGACCTGAGCTCATCAAGGCTTTATTTCTTTGAAACGGAACCAGGACACTGTTATGTGTACAGAAGAGAGACACAGCATACAGTTTATATACAGACTTGGAGGAAAAGGGAATTCCTGCAATGGTAATGAAGTGAAAGTATTCATGGGTGGGGTGCTGTTGCACAGAAAAGAGAGGGTAAGTGACAGGGCAGGGAAGAGAAAAGACAGACTTTACTGCACATTTGATGAGAAGTCCTGATCTACCATGTAAAGCACCACGATAACATCAGGGCCCTGCAATATTACTGTAAACATGTTCCATATGCTCTCACTGTCTCTACCTCTGTCTCCTTCTACTCTACTCTCTGCCTGTCTCACCCTATCTCTTTTGATTTCCTTTCTTCTCCCTTTTCTCGCGCTTCGTTTCTCTTCCCCTTTCTCTCCTGCTCCCTAGTTGTTTTATTGAAGAATGCTCCACTGAGGGGAGCATTTGATCTTACTGCTGGTTTGACCTAAAGAGGGAGGGAGGGAGGGGCTTATGGAGGAAGGGTTTGGGGCTGCATGTGTCCCCAATTACACTGCTGAGATGGCAGCGTAATTCACTTCTTCAGTCAGGGGCTGGTGGACGGGAAAGAGATGTCTAATCAAGGCCAGAGTACCCTAACCTGCTGCCAATTCTAACACGTACATAGACACTGCACATGAATGACTCTGACACACACAGGCTTTCTCATGCAAGAGCCTTCACACAGCTCACCACATTTGAAAGCTTATATTGCACACATTCTGTCATCCCACCCTTTCTCCTTAACTCCACAACAGTCTCATAAAAGTCGATAATAAATAATAGTTTGAGAAAAACGTCTTAATCCACTTGTCACTAGTGATCCTACATAAAACATATTACCTCATAATTATTAGTCTCGGTTTACTCTTGTCTGCACATCCATGGTAACAGTACAAACAGGAATGGATAGTGCCTAATGCGGCGTAACTTACCCTGTTGTAAGTGTAAGCAAATTCGCGCAAAAAAAATAGTGGGCGCAGGTGAAGCCCACATCCAACTTATTGATTCCTTGGCAACATTTCACTTGTAGAGTTTAAGCTCAAATTGTATTCATCCTGAATGTAAATAAGGGAAAGAAAAATGATGGAAAAAAAAGTGATGATATCCGTAGAATAATATTTTTTGCAACATTCGTCATAAACTGTTCTTTACCATGAACAGTTTCAATAATGTCTAGGGTTCAAAGGACTGGCACATTGATGAGAAGTCGAGAGCAGGAATAACAAATTAAGGTGTATACCAGGCTGTGGGATCCTGCACAGAGGGATCTACCAGATTTTATCTCTGCAACCTTGGAGATTCTGTACAGGAAATTAGGTAATACAATAGAGATCTTTGTGCCTGAAGTAGTCCTTTAACACCCCTTTCTTCTGTGCACCACCATGTGCCTATCCTGCTTTCCATCGTCTGGGCTGGAGGTGGATCAGTTATGAAGTGTGTGTTTGAGAGAACGGGGTTTATGGGAGGTGAGGTGAGACTCTGTTTGGAGAAGCAAGCTGGGATGCTTTACAAGGTGTGCGTAGTCAGCCCCCGCTCCAGTCGTCTGGTGAAATGATGTGGAAATTACAACAAGCTTTGGAAATGTTAGAGGAACTATGATCGTCTTTGTGCCTCGTGGCAGAGTTTGTGTCTCTCTCTGGCACTCTGATTCTAGCTCTTTGCCCACTTTAATAGGATCCAGGCTTTCTAAATCCCCCAGTCATCCCCACCCCCTTTACTTTTTTGAAGTTCTCAATGTTTAATTCACAAAGAAGACTTTGGGTGGAAGTGTTTTCATAATCAGCACACAGTTGCAGCCAATGGAAAACGACGTCAAATGAAAGTGAGATCAGGCATGACTTTCCACCCAGCAAACTTATTCCTTTCAAACTGTGTCTGTAAGGCATCATAAATTAACATCATAATAAACAATGAGACTTTGAAAATGGGAAGACAAACTTTAACTTTACGATTACAAGATTATTTGCACTGTGGGTTTTAATAGAAACTTGAAAAATGACTTCATGCATGATTTACAAAAAAATAATTAACACTTTAAACATCATTTATTCACTTTTCTACCTTTCTCGGGCAAGTTAAACCAAGCACTTCCCGTAATTTGAGGACATTTTTCCTAATTTATAGCTGTTATCCTTTTTTAAACTCTGCTCACCCAGTGTCTTTTCTTAAGCTGGATTGTCCATCATTCTCCCCTTCCCCTCCATCTCCTCATCCCATACCTTCACCCTTTTACTCACATCTTGTGTTGCTTCTCCAAACATAGGCTATGAGTTTAAAAAGCTTCTAGTCTGTTTCTTTTCAACAAGTTTGTCAAAGTTACCTTTTATCCTCTCCTCAGTTTTCATAACTTACATCTGCCTGACACGTTCCCTCTGCTTTTATCTTTTGTTCTTCTTTGACATATTATTGCCCTCTTTTTCCCCCCAAACTGAGGCAGATCCAGAGCAGGTGTCCCCCATTCCTCCTCTGTCCCCCTCCCTCTTCCTGACATTAGAGATGGGTCTAAGGCAGGGGTTGGCAACCCGCGGCCCACGGGCCGCATGCGGCCCTTTAAGCCCTCTGCTCTGGCTCCCTTAGACAAAAATAAGAAGGAAATAAAATAAAAGTATTTGTAGGACTATTTATATTTTGTTGCATGGTTGAAAATGTTTCGTATCTTGTATTTTGAGGTGATACTGTGACACATAAATAAAAAACAAAACAGTTTTAATTAGGTCAACTAAAATATGCGTCACATCCTGCTACGGTCCCGCGCGAGCGCCTTTTCTTGGAGGCGCTCGCGCGGAGACCCCCGGCTCGATGAGCGAACTATGGATAAATCAAAGAAAAGTACCGGAGGAACACAGGATTTAATTCTGTGTGGACAGAGTTATATGCTTTCACAGCAAACGATGCTGGTTTACCGGTATGTTTGATATGTAGAGAGAAGTTGTCAACGGTGCTGCAGCCTTTACGTATCGAGGAACAACACGGGAGAGGAAGACAGCTGACAATCTTCAGTCATAATTCAATGGGGTATGTAATTTATTTCAGAAAACACTTTTTGTTATATTCCATGGAATGCTCTTAACGTCCCCATAGCAATGAATATATTAAATGCTTTGACAATAAATACATACAACAATTAATCTCTGGAAGCCGTAGCGCTGTAAAAAGCACGACCAATCATTTTAGCCGGCCCGGCTAAAATAACTGGATGGCCTACCTGCCTGTCAGCCTTCCATCTGTGCACAAACTTATCTCGTGGCCTCATTGATGATGCGCGTTCGTATGTGTTGGAGGAGGGAATCTGTAAGAAAGTCTGAAGGAAGAGGCCTATTTTTCCCGGTTGTGTATTTTCATATTCTAGCGCACACGAGCTGGTTTCTCCATTCTTACCTACCCTACCTTTAACTCTTTTTAGGGTGCAGCTATATGTTTTATTTATTTCAAAGTGGGCCCATTTTAATAATATTTTGTTTCCCTTCAAATGTGCATAGGACTCCCCAAGTGCTGTGTTTCATTTATTTTAAAGTAGGCCTGTGTATTATTTGTAATTCTCCTTATAGGAGTTATTTGTTTCTTATTAGAGGTTAACAGTTGTATATAATGTAATAAATAGCCTAATAAATGCCAAAAAACTGTAGTTTTTTTCTGATATAACAATACAACTTTATTAGCTATCAAGCTATGAAATATGTTTTGCGGCTCCAGACAAAAAAATGTTGGGGAAAAAGGAGCAAAATGGCTCTTTTGGTCAAAAAGGTTGCAGACCCCTGGTCTAAGGGGAATCAGAAACCAGGAAGTCTGTCTCTCCAACACACCAACACAGTGAATACACACAAACAGCTTTGGACCATAGCGTTCTTCACTTATTTGGACAGAAGGGTGAATTTCACTATCAAAATACTTTTTGACGAATCCCTCTCATTAGGGAAACCTTTTGTGTCCTTTAATCACATAAATCCACCCAGTTCCCAAAAAGAGTCAGTTTAGTGGCCTGTATTATTTTTGCACAATGGCATTCTTTCTTATAGATCCCAGAATTGTAGCGGTCATATTCCAGATCCATTACTGCAAAGAACAGGCTATTGACAACAATTGTATTAACTTGTCCTATTTTGATGAATACCCTCAACTTGTTGAATACATTTAACGACCAGTGTTTTTGAATCATGCTGTATCTCTCGACACATTTTGGAATGTATGTGAAATATGCTTCCTTGTGTTACAGTATGTGGACATGCTCCAGTCCATTTCCCGTTTTTCTGCAGTAGCGGAAAGAGTTTTGGATGTAGACATTGTGGTTCTGTCTTGCTTTCAGCTCTTACTTCTCCCATCGCTCCTCTCTCTCCCACCCTCATGTCATCCTCATTAGCCGGCTACATTTTCCCTCTAAACAAGTGGAGGAATGCTGGTGCTTATTTTCTTAACCTGGAACGAGAGAGGTTCCAGTAGAGCATCAATGTGATTGACAGGGAAGCGTGCTGGAAAGCCTCAGAGGTTCACTGTTTGCCTCAGAATCCCGCTGTTGGCAGCCTAGGGTTGCTCCAATAAAGGGCTGGAAAACCAAAGAAAAGAACAACAAAGCCAATTTTTCCTGGAATGAATTTTTCTTGCTTGCATTACATTTCTTTTTAGCTTTCATCTCTCGCCTTTCTAGTCTCTACAGTATATCTCCCACTCTCTTATTTCATTCACTACTTGCTCTTTATTTCTCCTTCTTTCCCAGGCTGCCTTTTTTCAGTCCTAAAGTTAGACTGTTTGTGGCTCTGTCTATCCTTCAGCGTTAGTAACAGAGTCATAACTTGATGGAGACACGATGTCTCACACCCAGTTTCCCAGAAGCATCCCAAAATGATGGAGCAGTTTATCTGTGCATTCTGAAGCCAGCAATCAGCGACCCCTGTTGTACATCAGGTCAATCAGTTCAAGAAGCACAGTGGTAGTAAAGAGGAAATGTGAAAACCTCAATGGTTACATGAATGGGGTTCTTGGTGGAAACATCTCCTACAGAGCTTGAACAGCAACAAATACTTTCACAATCGGTTTGATGTATATGATTTATAACAAGCTTATCTTAATTGTGTTTGGAAAGACCAGCTGAAGAATATGCAGAAGTGTACTGATGGAAGCATATGGCATGATTGTTAGTCTATGAATTCATTCATGCTTTACAGTTTAAGCAGGTTTGACTATGCCCTGATTGAATACAGACCAGCAGCATTCTAGCTAATAATGACACTATCACTGTGCTTGATGCATCATTTAAATCAAACATCCTTAGCTTGAAATGTTCCTGCTCTGGGTTTCATTAGTATTGGTTTGCTTAAGTATTCTCTTTTAATTCAGTTGGCCTGCCAACACTTTTCAGTCATTATACTTTGTGCAGACAAGGCGAGATTCAGCCTGGTGATTGAGGAAAGAACAACAGACGTAAAGAGTGGTTTTGGAACAGCGCCAAGCTCAACTGTAGTCTCATTCTGTCTAAATCTGAGTCACGATTGAAATCCAGCAGCATTATCCTGGCATTCCCAGATTCTATCTGCTGGGGCCTCTCCCTTTGAATTGGTCCTCCTCAAGGAATCTAGGAATGCCGACAGTGAACTTATGGGGTATATACGTGTACCTGAGTGCACACACACACACACCTACACACACACACAGGCAGGCATGCAACATGGCATATGTCTTTTTCACATTGTTGGCACACATGATACACTGTTTACAGAAAATTCACGTACAAAAAGCCAAGCGAGATGACTATATTCTTGTCCCCACACACAGACAGCCGGACTGAGATTGGCTTAATTCTTAAATCCCACGACCGGACCCTCTGACATACGGAGACCTCAACACGGATGTAACGTTCATGTTCGCCATATACACGTCGTTTAACAGCATGTCTAATTTCTGCAAAATACACTGAGGTAACACATGCTCTGCAGTAAAGTGACACAGTAACATGCTAGTGTGATGACTGTATCCACGTTCCAGAGACAGATGAACAGACAGACGGCTAACTCTGCAGATTACATCAAGGTCTCCAGGCTCAGCCTATCTGCGTGGAAGCGATCAGGTTTTCCAGAAAGCCGAGTGCTAGCTCACATACCCACACTTGTACTCGACCTGTCAGGTGAAAACAGATGAGCTGCACAGTAGGTGGTAACATGCTTGTGCACATTCCCCAATAGTCTGCTTACATCGCCGGTAACAGGAGCCAAAGGAGAGCCTCACCCTGAATAGGCTAACCAGACCTTACCTCAGCGTGGTTTCCACTGCAGAGCTTCATAGGGTCAGCGGGGGCTTATGCATCCAAATGTTGATCTATAGGGACAAACAAGGCATGGCTGGGCTTCTGCAGAGCCATCAGCACAGCATGAAGTAATTCCGCAGAGCAGACTTCATGATGAAAAAGTTAAATATGGAAGATGGACCCTAGTTTAACTGGGATTCAAATAACATTAACCAGCATATCTCTGCAATGGAGATGTGTTCATTTGCCCTCACTGGACATAAATCCAAACAAACCCTAATAGGCTTGAGTTAACCCCGGGCCCTTACCCTCTGTGCCAGGTTTCCTTAGCAATCTCAGGTTTCCTCCCATAGTTCAAAGATGTGCACGTGTTCTAGTTTGGTGAACTGGACTCTTAATTTGACCATTGGTACACATGTTTGAATGGAACTGACCCCCATAGAATGCAAGCAGTAATCCATGTAAACTAATCCTAGTATATACAGTTTGGCTGAAATGAATATCACAATATTATCAGGTTTATTTTTCTGATTTCAATTTTGTTTAAGATATGATATATTTATTCACATTCACCAGATAAAATAAGCAAACTGATGTTTAATTAAATTAATTTTGTCTCACTGTTGTCCTCTCTATCAAACAAACTTTACATCATTTATGGTGATTTGGTTTTTACTGTAAATCCACGAGAAGTTAATTTAGGATAATATTGACTTTTGCTGAGCCTTAGTTTCTGTTAATAGAGATCCTACGGTATAAAGGTCACATTTTAGTGTGACCTTCTCTACCCAATTCGGCCTTGTGAGGTAGAGAAGCTACTATAGGGTTTCAGTGCACATGGTTGAACCCCCTCCCCCTCAATTTGTGTTTTGTGGTTAGACAGAGCAGTGGTGTAGACTGAGAGATTAATTAAACTACTGGTTTAGATTTAGAACTACAGCAAGAACATCCCCATTGACGCCTTTATGGACATTTTCATTTTGCATGAGAAGTCAGAGCCTTGTCAGCATCCCAGGAAGTTGTAAGGATTCACTGTCTTTCTAAAGGAAGTCACCCTTCTGCCACTCAGCCATGCTCTACCACCATGGACAGAGGAATGCTGGGTAGTGACAGTTGTCCATGGAAGCCTGACGCTGTGAGATAATTTTTACTGAAGTGCCAAGCTGCTGTTTGAAGGAACTTCACATGATGGTCAGCTTTATTCCTGTGTACTCAAGTTTCCTCTGAAGTAGCTCTGCAGCAGTTTAAAAACCCTCTGAAGTGGTTGGGAGTTCATATTTAATGTTTGATTTGTTTATGTGTGTAGTGTGTACAACAATTCTAACCTTTCATATCCACCCCTAACATGTACTGTATATTTAGAGGGAGATAGCAGGGCATCAGTAAATGTCTTATGGAAGTGGTTCTCTGAAAACTGGTAAAACTGAATACGTTTATAATGGCTGTTCCAATGTTGAATTATGTCTTCTAATTATTTTTCCCGAAATTGGAATACCAGCACCTCTGTTCAGGAAACTGCTCAGAAACCCCCTGACTGTCCATAAACCTTGGAGAGCCTTACGTCCTCTAAATGACCTCGGCCTATAGTTTGTGGTTGTAAAGTTCCATGAGGCTGTGATTATCCTAGAGCTATAAACACCTCTTTTTATACAGTAAGGTCAAGACTCCAAAGATTATCTCACTACAATGAAATGGCTGCTATGGGGACCAGCATCAGCATACATTAATACAATTGGTCTAATCGAATCCCACAGTTTTAGTTTCCCATCAAATCCACTGTATGCAATTTGAAGGTTGTTCAGGGAACTGAGCATGCAAATACTTTTAGAATAAGAACAATTACCATTTGTACTGCATGGTAATTGTATAACAGCATGCCTGTGTAAAGGGCGGTGGTGGCAAAGTGAATAGGGACTTGGCTTGGCAACTGGAAGGTCACCAGTTCAAGTCCCGGCAAAACCAAGTGCTTCCGAGTTGTCCCTGAGCGTTCCCTACACTGCTCCCCGGGCGCCGTTCATAATGGCAGCCCACTGCTCCTAACACTAGGATGGGTCAAATGCAGAGAAACCGTTTTGTTACATAGTAAGTAGGCCTATTGTGTAATGACAATACAAGTAAAAAACCTCGAGAGTACTCATAGAACCCATTTACATTCTGATATCTGAAGCCAGGATGACATTGTTGTTACCAATGTGTTCTTGTTTCCTCAGAATGTCAGTGTCTCTGCACAGCAGTATCTCTAAGTCAGCTTTATAAAGGTCCATTATATCTAACAAATATAGATTTTTAAAACAAGGCCGTTTGACACAAAGAGCCAAAGTTCCCTCCAACATCAACTAAGAATACCAAACTTTAATTCCGAAGGCTATGCAGCTTTCCAAAACATGAAGTATACATTAACACATTGTCGTTTGTGGAGGGGAAGCAATAGTTTTACTTTTTTTAACTGTTCTTTTTATAATAACAGAGAATGTATTTTGAAACTTAGGTCCTTTTCTTGTTGTCCATTGGTTTTATCCAAAAAGGGCCTTGTCACGCTGTCATCTATCCTGCTCCAAGCTCTCTCCCCTGCTCAGCCCTCCCGCCTCTCTCACCCCCTTCTGTGGTCTTATAAGGTTACTGTGTGTGTGTGTGTGTGTGTGTGTGTGTGTGTGTGTGTGTGTGTGTGTGTGTGTGTGTGTGTGTGTGTGTGTGTGTGTGTGTGTGTGTGTGTGTGTGTGTGTGTGTGTGTGTGTGTGTGTGTGTGTGTGTGTGTGTGTGTGTGTGTGTGTGTGTGTGTGTGTGTGTGTGTGTGTGTGTGTGTGTGTGTGTGTGTGTGTGTGTGTGTGTGTGTGTGTGTGTGTGTGTGTGTGTGTTCTTTGGTGCATGATGTCAGGTCTCAGGTGAAGACTCAGTCCCTGAATTGGGCCTGCTTTTCTTCCTCTATACGCTCCAGTTGAACCTCGGAGCACCTGCTTCACACACCTGTCTGCACAGACACACACACAAACAGTGCACTCTATTCAATCACCAAAATGTCAATATACTCGTTTGCTCTCTCTCTCTTAAGGGATATTCTAATATAGGTTTATAAAAAACAATTTGGTAGTTTATTTTATTTTATATGTAATTGATTAAAATGTTGTATTAATAAATGTGCCCACAAGTTGATATCCCTAACTTGAGGTCAGACTTGGCATGTAATATGAAGTCTGAAAAATAAAAAGAGTTGAAAAATACAACATTGTATTTCCAATTGTAAGTGGTTCATCCACCTTTTATTACAGACTCACTTCCTGGTCCTGTTATATCTCTCACAGGCTCCGCCCTCTACTGGACTCTATGGGTACTACCTTACCCTGCGAGCATTCTCCCACTGAGACTTCTATAGACGTGGCCGGCTTGGGCGGGCCTACCTGAATGCGCGCGCATCATACCGTATATAAAAGGAGGCCTCGCCTCCTGACTGTCATCCTTTTCTCTTCAGCAGCGGAAGTGATTCCACGAGAGACTGAAAGACGTTTGAAGAAAAAAGAGTTATCTTACCTCCAGGGAGTCACCACTGCTAGAGACCCGCAGGATATGGCCTGGGGAGAGTGAGGCGAGAACGTCTGTCAGTCATCCTAGTGGCTCCGGACCGCGTTGGGGCGCCGTGGTACTCAGAGATGACACAGATGAAGGTGGGCCAGCCCTGGGCGGTTCCCCAGTGCTGGGGGGCGATGTCTCAAGAGGCAGGTGCAATCGGGGCGTTACCCACTCTCGGCCAACCCCTCCAGGCTTGGCTCCTGAGAGGGACAGGTTGAGACGGGGTGGATTGTCTGACAGTATTATAAAGTCAGTCTATCCAGGCAGCTCGAGCTGGAATCCACCACAGCCTGTTACAGGCCAAAGTGGCTAGGATTCCAGCGATGGTGTGAGGAGCGGAGAATAGAGCACTTATCTTGTGAGTTGGTCTCTATTTTTTCCTTCTTACAGTTACTGGTGGATAGAGGGCTTGCGCATTCAACAGTGAAAGTGTATGCAGCAGCCATCTCGTCCTGATGAGGGATTTGGCGGCAGGTCAGCCTTTAGTCAACCACTGATGTCGCAGTTTTTACAGGGGGTCAGGAGGCTGCGCCCAGTAGTGCACGCCTCCACCCCCGCAGTGGGACCTGCCCCTAGTGCTGGTCTTAGAACCATTTGAGCCTCTGGAGCTCTCCTCCCTAAAAGCACTGTCGTGGAAGACAGCTTTGCTTCTTGCCTTAACGTTAGCCAAAGAAGTGTCAGAGTTAACCGCTCTGTCGCTGATTCGGGGTGACCGGAGTGGCGCGACACTCATACCGAACCCCTCCTTGGTGCCCAAGAGCCTAAGGAGTGCGTTCAGGTCAAGGGCTATTTAGTTAGGGGGTTGTAGTCTTCCCCCCCATGGTGGGAACAGGGAAGCTAAACTGCACCTCCTCTGCCCGGTGCATGCGCTAGCATGTTATGTGGAGCGCACGGCTGCCCTTAGATGCACCGAACAGCTGTTCGTGTGCTTCGGGGGCGGGGTGATCGGGAAAGCTCTGTCCAAGAAACGCCTGGCAGGCTGGCTCTGCGAGTGCATTGCACTGGGGAGAGCCTGCCCCACGGGGGGTTCGTGCGCACTCCACACGGGCTGTGGCTACGTCGACAGCCTTATTCAACGGTGTGAGTGTGGAGGATATATGCACAGCGACGTCTTGATCGACGCCAGGCCCCTTCATAAGATTTTATCTCTTGGACATGTCGGGCTCTTTCTCCTCGTCTGTGCTTGCGGGGGCAACACAGGACTGGTAGGGGGGGGGGTTTGGGTCAGTTGGCATCTGACCCCTTCCCCGCCTTCGCTGTTCTCTGGCCCTCTGAGGGTCCCGGGATTGGCGAGGGGCGCGCTGGGACCTTACAGGGCTGGAGGGTAGCCCTCCACACTTTAGTCCACACTAGGGCTGCACGATATGGGCCAAAATTCATATCTCGATATTTTTTAGCTGAATGGCGATATACGATATATATCTCGATATTTTTTCCGTAAAGTAAAAACAAAACAGACAGTCCTAGTTTGAAGCCAAACCTCACACAGGCACTTTATTTAACGTTTAGAAGCTGCACATCAACATGCATGAAATAATTCAGGAACAAAAACTACCAGCATAAATAAATAAAGATACCATTCTTCCTTCTTTCTTGCATCCTCCCTCATTCCCTCAATCACTGCTTTCTCCCCCGCCTTACTTGCTTCTTTACTGCCTTCCTTCCTTCTCTCCCCCATCCTTCCTTCAATCTTCAAATCCTTCTTTCCCTCCCTCCTTCTGTCCTTCATTCCTCCCTCACTCCCTCTGTTCCTTCTTTCTCCCCCCCTCCTTCCTTGCTTCTTTCCTTCTATAATTTCTTCCCTCCTTGCTTCTTTTCTCCTTACTACCTTCATTTCATATTCTTTCTGTCCCTGATTTCTTTCTTCCATCCTTCCTCCCTCAATTCTTTCTTTCTCCCCCTCCTTCCTTGCTTTAACCAACACGCCTTTAATTTACACATTACACAACACATGCACATAGTTTATCCGTTTAAGTTATTTATTTTATTAACATTATTTTCTAATTTCATATTAGTTAATTCAATATTGCACTCACCGATGGCCAGGTGAAGTCTGTGTCCAAAACACTGCATCCTCATCCACTTGTTAAGTCGCGCTGCTTTAACCACATTAGTCCCGTTGTCTGTTGTTATAGCGACCAGTCCCGTTGGTTTGAGCTTCCAGTTTACGAGGACATCCTGCAGGGCTTCAGCTATGTGTTCCCCGGTGTGGTCCTGGGGAAAGTAGCTGGTCTGGAGACAGGCACTTTTAATTTCCCACCCATCTAGGAAATGTATTGTCACACTCAGGTACGGCTCGCAGGTCCTGCTGGACCAGATATCGGTGGTCAGTGCGAAGTGAGACACTAGAGCGAGCCGGGCGAGGAGACGCTCTCTCACTTCGGTGTACATCTCGGGCAGGGCTTCTCTTGCAAAGTAATTTCGACCAGGTAACTCGTACCTGGGGTCAACAGCTTTTAGCAGCTTTACAAAGCCGGTCTGCTCCACAGTCGACGTGGGGACCATGTCTTTGGCTAAGTGATATGCCACTCCCTTCGTTATTTCACGCCACTTTTCGCTTTTTTTTTCATAAGGCACACCACGTGTGAGTGAGTTGTGTAGCGTGATTTGCTTTGAGGCAGGAGGCTGACAAGTCTTCACGGTCTGGGTTGCAGCACGCAGTTTAATACACTCCTCATACTGCACTTTGTGCTTCTGTTGTAAGTGGTGGAAGAGATTTGTTGTGCTCGACCCTTTCGTTGCAACTTTTTTCCGGCATTGTCTACAAAGTGCATTTTTCTGCTCCACGTCTCCAAATGAGAGAGCCGTTTGTTTTCTTCTTAACAACCAGTTCATCCTCGTTTTCTGTATCACCTTCTCTCCTTTCTGTCTCCTCCTCTATCTCCGGATTGTTCGCTGCTGCTGCCATGCTTCTTCATGCAAATGTCGGGAGGTGGGGGTGAGGGCGAGGGGGTAGTGAGGGGGAGGCGGCAGGGCGCCGTTGCTGCTGCTTGGAGATACAGAGAGGCGGGCCGCGGGGCAGAGAGAGTTTGCAGCGGAGTTTGCAGCAACTTGCAGCTTGTTTTAATATATATCGATATATACGATATGATGTAATCCTATATCGCGCATGAAAATATATCGATATAAATTCAAAACTCGATATATCGCCCAGCCCTAGTCCACACACACTCTGCAGAGGGTCAGTGTTTGTGTGTGGGGCATGGGTACTGGCACTTTCCCTGCGATCCTTAGGGACTCGGGAAGATGGGTGCACAGTGAGCCCATACAGGGCTGGGGGTTCTCCCCGTCCGCCTAAGGGCGGGGGGCCCCATCACGTTTTTTTGGGCACACCTTCTGCGAGGTAAGCGGGGCAGGGTGTGCTCTGTCAGCCACAGCCATGACTTCTCCACGGTCACGACTGGGTTAAAGGAGAATGTAGGGCAGCAGCTGCTGACCAGAAAGGCCGGTCAGGGGCAGTAGGGTGGAATGTTGTTATTGGACAACAGTGCGCGTATATATCGGGGCTCCACCCACTGTACCCATAGAGTCCAGTAGAGGGCGGAGCCTGTGAGAGATATAACGTTGGGTTATTGTAACCCTTGTTATATTAGCACAGGCGGGGCCCTCTACTCAGGGCACTGTCTGTCCTATTCCGCTCGCTGAAGGGATGTGTAGGATGACAGTCAGGAGGCGAGGCCTCCTTTTATATGGTGTGATGCGGTAGGCCCGCCCAAGGCCGGCCACGTCTATAGAAGTCTCAGTGGGAGAATGCTCGCAAGGTAAGGTAGTGCCCATAGAGTCCAGTAGAGGGCTCCGCCTGTGCTAATATAACAAGGGTTACAATACATAACCCACGTTTCTTTCACTTTACCAGGCGCAGTTGTGTACTAACACATTTCTCCTGTGCAATAAAAAATATTATGAATCAAGCAATTGTATTTTGCATTTACACATTGTGAAGAGCATGTCAAATCCTATAAGTTGCATTTCTTGAACCAGCAGGTTTGTTGTAATGCCTGTGACTGGTTCCCAGATCTCAGCATTTATATTGCCAAGTGCAATATTGCCAGAGCTTTAAGATATGGCTTAAACTACAAAAAATCCAACCCAAATAGTAATAAACTGGAATTCGGACACTAGAATTACTTACTTATTTGTCTGGCTCCTCCTTCCCTGTGGCTGGCTATCAGTCCCTTGGCTGTGATGCTTGTGTTTGATCACTGTTAAAGTTTTTTAAATCTGACACAATAAATAAACTCTCGAGCCAACTCAAGCCTGCACTCTGGCTGCTGGGACGGAAACCTACTCCTTCACTCTGCGTTTATTATGAAGTCACTTTTTTCCTCTCTTGCTGTTTTTTTTTATGCACTCTCACATTTTCCAAGTCTTCTTCACTCCATTTATCTCAAAGTCCTCCCACACTTGCTTCCTCCATCACTTTTTTTAACATCAAATCATCTTTATTTTCTTGAATCCCTGTTCTTTTGCCAAGTCTGAAGCTTTCCACTTGTTTTTTCAATCTTTAACCTAATTGGGCCAATAATTCATTAAGGTTCATCAGGTTAAGCCCTTTATGGTGTTGAGTCTAGTTCTGGATGACCAGCAGGACATTACTCTATTCATTGCTTGTAATTCCATAGTTGGGTGTGAATATATTTATTTGTTTTATGTGGAATGAGGATTGCTTTTTAAAATTGTGTTGTACCTGGTGCGATTACAATAAAGGAATTCTATCTTTCTTCTATCTTTCTATCTAAGAGGAAGAGCTGTTCACATATATTCTTCAACAACTTCCTTTTGGCAAAGCAGGGAGGAATTTTTTCAGTAGTAGCACCTAAATCTAGAAAATAAAAAGACAACACAAGAAGAAACTTTCTCAATGGAAAGGAGGCGGAACTATTATGATTCCTAGATTTTCCTCATCTACGCATATCTTTTTATTTCACCTCTTTAAAACAGGAGCATGGCGTAGCTATATTCTCAAAGTGGTGGGTTTGCTGGTCTTCCAAATAACCCCTGAGTTCGGTCAGTTTTCCAGCTAATAGGGATGGAGAGGTCCTTGGGAAAGGCTCTAATAACAGAGCGGGAGAGCTCATACATCAGTCTCACTCACCACAACAACCACCATGGCTCCAAACACAGCCCCCAGACCATATAACAGCATATTTGCAATGCATAACTCCTCAAATTGAACATTTCTGATTTGGTTCAGCTTTAGCCCCTGATGCTCCCTTTTTCTCCTTAATTTAACTTCAGCACTCTCACTCATTCCCGTTCCCATGAGTTTGAAGTTCAGTACTAATTCCAATATGCTGCTTTCACACTAAAGTCTCACCAAATTCTCAGAGCTTAATGGGGGTGGGGCTCATGTCTCTGCGTGATTTTTATCCAAAGCCAAATACAGCTGGATGACGATCAGAGGCTGATCTCATGGAACTTTTTGTGTAGAGATTGATAATAATAATAATAATAATAATAATAATAATAATAATAATAATAATGCATTACATTTTTTTATTAGAGCGCTTTTACAGGTGCTCAAAGCGCTTTACAATTACACATTACACATATTAGACATGTAAGAGTCATTACTGTGGACATTACCCACAGGAGCAAATGCGGGTAAAGTGTCTTGCCCAAGGACACAACGGCCTGACGCAGTGGCGGCTGAGGCGGGATTCGAACTGGAGTTCACCAACGCCCCTTGATCTGATTGCTGATTAGCATTAGATCTGATAGTCTGGAGATCTTAAAGGCACCTTCTTGTTAACCATTTACTTTATATGTTGCCACTAGCATGATAATTTAGTGGCACACAGCTACAAATAAAAGAGAATGTAATACAACGTTCAGTTGTGTTTAAAAAGGAATACCAGCTAAGAGGGGAAAGGGATACTATATTACAGGATGTCAAACAAACATCCATGGTATCCATGTAACATAGAGCTACTGGCATATGAAAACATGTGGAAGGTTCTTTGATCCAAGTTATATTGGTATTCTTTGGAAAGTACTGTTACATTTCAGCTTTAACGGAAGAGATAATCCTCATTTTAATAAAAATCTATAGGCAGGAGATGGTATCAGTGCACCAATGTTCTAGGAAGATGACTTGTGGCTGTAAAAATGCAAGTGATTTGAAATGGTAGACAAGCTGCTAAAAGTTAGCTTAGCTCTTGGCTGGAGAGAAGGCACGAACCAGACTTCAACCAATGCATGTTTTGATCAAATATATATACAGGGTTTTCATACCCTCCTACAAAATAGCTGGTTTTGGCTGTTTATTAAAAAAAAAAAATGTTACGGTTTTGGCCAAGTTAAGGACTCTTGTTCAGGGGAGGTGGGTTTAGTTTCCTGCACGCCTCGACGACGTAAGCGACGCCGCGTCTTAGCTCTGAAGCTCTGGCCTCTAGACCGACAATCTTTTGGAGCTGGAAGTGAACCGGATTCCGGAGCTAAGAGGTGTCGCCGCTGCGGTGTGAACAGGAAAAAACTGTACTTTTCAGGCTCCAGCTCCGAGCCGGAGCTGAAAACGCGTTGGTGTGAAAGGGGCATTAGCGAAAGTATCAGATAGTATTACAGCTCAGACCTAATAACATTCAAAGTAAGTTCTTCCTTCGTTGTACTGTGATCCAAACCTTTGATCCCTTTCATTGATTCATATTGACAGAACAGTATACTTTATATAAAGCACTGCTCCATTTGACATTTGGTAGATAATAAGATTGAGGATCATGATCCAATCAGGGGGACAGAGCCACAACTGCAAAAAGCATTGATTTGAACTGACACGGGCACTGTGAAGGTGCCTATTTTTAGGCCCTCATTACAAATTGGCTTTCACAATTATCCCTCTGTTACTGAGAAACATTAGAAAGTTAATCTTAAAATTACTCTGCAGTTCATCCCAGATATTACAAATGAATGCTTCAATAAAAGAGAACTAAGTACAGATGTGACTTAAATGGTGGAAAAGAGAGAAAAGGAATAAATGAGTTGATTACCTCTTGTCCAGTTAGAGAACTAACTTATCTGGAAAGGTTTTATATAAATAAACATAAGGGCACTTGAAGAGCGTAGACTGCTGCCAAGGTGTTTCAATGAGCAAAAATACAGATCAGCTCCAAACATTTAACAGGTTCTTCCTCAGTCCATACTACATCCTTCCAACAAGTTTCATCACAATTGGGCAGGTAGTTTGTCGGAAACATGCTTACAAACAGTCACAAAAATAAGCCACCCATGAAAATAAACTTTAAAAAGTTAAAAATGCAACAAACATTTTCCTGTAAAAAATTAACTAAAACCAATCTGTGATAAAATTCTGTTATTAGAAACAACATATTTTTTTCATAAGAGATTGTTGATTTTCAGTTTAATGACGAGATAACATAAGGAGCACTTTTTATTTATAGATATCTGCATATCTGCACTATTATCTATTTGATTGTATTGCACTGTTGGAGGAGCCTGTGACCTAATAATTTAATTGTCATAACTACACTGTAGCTATGTAAAGATGACAATAAAAGCCTTGAATCTTGAATATTGACCCTCATAAAGTTGCCCCCCTGTTGTTGTGAGCCTGTTGCCGATCCTCCAGACTCCCTCGCTAACAGGTGCAGAGGCCCAAAGAGCTGCTCATTAAGATCGTTTTACAAGCACCACCACACAGTCATTACCATTCTGACACAGCATGTGTGAAACAACACATTATCACCCAATTAACCTCATGTCAGACGCCTGGTCCCGATTCACTACACACTTTCTCCCCAACTGTCACCCTGCATACCACAGATGTTACAATAGTGTTTTCAGCTTATACATTTGTGGATAAATGGTCTTATACAAATATTGATGATGTGTTGCTGAACTTCATGTGGGTAAGGTATGTTCATGGAAGGTTCACTGAAACATTTGCACACACTTTTATCAATGCAAATTCTGGCGTTTTTGACAACTTTGAGGAATTTGCTCATCTTAAACTGGCACCAAGTTACACATACTGTATACAAACGTATCCGTCTGGAGTCCAAAGAATCTGAAAAGATAAAACTGTTTCTGGTCCCATCCATGTCAGTCCCGCATGTTTAAGTCTCGCAGGCTTTTTCATTTGTGAGGAGGACTCACCTTGTGACCTGTGGCAGTGCACACTGGAGCCCATTTTCAGTCTCCTCTCTCCGTTAATGAAAAGCAGAGGGCTGCTCTGTCGTCAGCTGCTAATAATGCAGCATTAAGTCCACGTGGCTCTCTGTTGGGCTTCCTGCTATACATTCAAACCGTTCATCTGCACCAGCAATGTACAATGCAATCACCATGTTTTAGATGGGAAAAACTTTTTAAGAACTGTCTGTTTACAGTCTTTTATATAAAAAAAAAAGGCCAGCAACGTTGGGATTGTTTATTTAATAAATAATACACCTACAGCAGCAGTAGACACCCCATAGATGTTTATCTTTTTATTTGACATTTTTTCTTAATGCATGGTTCATGAACAGGAATTGATAGAGCCAAACAACCGGAAACATACTAATAGTCTTCTTCTTTTTACAGGGTCTGAGTTTCCCCAGGACCCCAGAGTGATAGCTACCTCTTCATGGAACGTCTCTGATGGTAAAGTCACACATAAACAAACGCAAACACACAAAGCAGGTCTCCATTTCAACACGTTCTTCACAAACATCTTTAGAGAAAACTGGAATACTAAAACATCCGCTAAACATGATGATACAGTCTGCTCACATGGCAATTAACACGTGTGTCAAACTGTTATCCCACATGCGCTGTCTGAAAAAATACACATCCTTTCAGAATGGTCACCTTTTGCAACCCAGAGAATGACCCTTGTTCCAGCGTAAGCCACTGTCGAGGATAATTGATGGAAGGAATTTCACATTGATCCACTCAACATGTCGGAATAAAGTCACAGGTGCACTGCCTTTCCCTAATTTCCACTGACCTACTTTAAGCAACATCTAAAAGTGGCGCTTAATATGTGCTGGTCCTCACTAAATCTTTTTACACTCTGCTCCAGTTTGGTCAAATTATTTATTTTGGATGGATACGACTCTTGGAGCTGCCCAGGTTTAGATCAGCACATCCTGACAGAGGAAGCTTTAAAAGCTGCTGTTCTCCTGTCAGCAATGCAGGATTCAGATCCTAAAGTTTTTCTGGATAAATTCTTAACTAAACTTCTTCTTGCACCGAGTTATCAGTAAAATCTCGCCCTCTCTCCTCAGTTTCCCCGGGGCTTGAAGCGCCAACATCCGAAGTTATCCTGACTTGGAAGTATCTAAACCTGAGACTCTATTGAACTTGACCTTTATTTTAGCTCTCTAATTTTGTCTGGTTTGTTTAGCTCAACTCTTGCAAAGCCAAATCTCCCACAACATCCGTCCCCACAGCAGATTATGTGTACACAATAACAGACATTGTTAAACACAGGCAAAAGAAAGACGGTAGTTTCTGCACATGATTGAGCCGCTTAGTCAAGAAAAGATGATTATGGAGACCAATCAAGGATGTTTAAAAAGTCATAAATACAATGAGGAGTAGTTCCAAACAAATCATAGACAGCTTTATTTTTCCAATACAACATGAAATATAAAAACCTACAAAGGCTACACGTGTGTGTTCGTGCATAGTAGTGCATCATTGTATGTGAGATCAGCCCTGTGTCTAACATCTGTTTCTTATCTGATGGATGGATTGTGATTGCGCCACTTGTTTTGTCTGCAGGCAGGGAATGGTTTTGATTGACCGAGTAGACAGCATTCAGGTAGCGTGGCTCTATCGGCATGCATCAGTAGCAGGATGTTATCATGCTGAAAGAGGCTCATTATTCGGCTGAAATCAGGGGTGATGATAGTTTAGTAAACTCATTTTCCCTCAGGCTTTCGTTCATTCTTCCCTTCTTTGTTTTATTTCGTCTGTTTTTCTTCCTTTCCTCGTCCTCTTCTTCTTTGTTGGAGAGTGTCCTACATTTTAATGAAAGTACCTTTAACCTTAGCTGGCAATGTTACAGTCCCAGCTCCTCAGTGTATCTACAGTGTGTTTTGTTAGCTGTGCAGCCACTGAGGTTTCTGTGTCTTGCTGAGAACAGAATGCCTCGCACGACTCTGCCTTCAGTAATACACTACATCCACATATAGAAATCCAACGTCTGTGATGAGATGAAAAGGTATTGTGTAACTTTCCTAGTTTGGAACATGTATAGTTTGTGTCCGTTGCGGTTGTGGGGGTGTGTGTTTACGTTTGTGTGCCTGCGTGTCAGTGTTTGATTGTACAAAACCACTGCAAGTAAATGCAGGCTGATGACAGGGCACCATTTAGTCACCTGCCACATTAAAGGGACAGTCCGCAGCAACGGTTTGAATTTCACAGTACTCCTGGTGCCAAATACCACAACACTCACCACGAGACAATTACATACAGAGCGGCTTTGTTGTACAGACACTGGCAGGACATCTTTCTCATTTTCACCTCTCTTCCCATCATCTCCTCTTGTCGTCTCCTCTTGTCTCCGCTTTCATTGATTCTGTTCCCCGCTGCTTAATGGTCAGTTATTATAAAAGCTAATGAAGTGTGCAGGCAAACAGCCCCAAATACCATTTTCTTTTCCAGCGACTGTGACTCAGTGGGTCTGTTCTCATTTAATATATGAAGTATTTTTTTGTATAATATAGCTGCACTCAACAGGCACATTAAGTCATTGAGGAACAGAAAATCAATGAAGGCGATACGGTCCACTAAACTTGGTCCACTAGAACAGTGTGAGCACAGATTTCCTGCAGACCCCACATGACTGTTGATAGTTGGGAAGTCGAATTAAAAAGAAAACACACCCAAGAAGTAGGCACACACACACACACACACACACACACACACACACACACACACACACACACACACACACACACACACACACACACACACACACACTGTCATGTGCCCTCATTAAGACAAATCTATCGCCAAAAGCAATGACCTCTGGTTCTACCAGTGTGTGTATTTACAAAATATGAATCGGTTTCATATTGTGTGTGGGTAAGTGTGTTATTAACAGGGGTTAAGACCGGACACTATTGGGAGGGTTGCAAGAGAAGATCTAAAATCATGTACCTCTAAGTGTTGGGATATACAGTACTGTATATGTATATATACACAAATATAAATTACTCGTTAAATAATACAGAGACAATTTAAAATCATAGCAGGAAAATAAATTGATTTATTGGCATCAGCATGACAGAAAGCTGAATCCACTCACACATCAGGAGAAAATAATATAATCTGATAATCCCCTCCTCCTAGCTAGCAAATCTTTGCTGTTACTATGAATGCTTCATTACAGTTGAAGGTCATTTGCCCTACCAATAACACTGATAACACACATCAGAGGACTCAAAATGCATTATCAAGCCTAACCTGGATTCCTGGAAATGTACATTCTGGACTAGTCAATAAACACTAATGAGAAACTGTTTCACAAGTAAAGTCATGGCACATTTACAGCTTTTGGAAATGTCACAGTTTACTTTTGTGAGGAGTTGGCTAATGTGATAAATTGCAGTGTAAACAACACAGCAGAATAGAGTTTAATGAGAAAATATTGTTACTTAATGGAACTGACCTAATGAATCTTGATACAGAAGGACGTTGACAGAACAGTCATGTTTTCCACTACAGTACTCAAACAGTCCATTTGCCTCATGACACTTAAAGTTACAAATGGTAATGCGATTAGACGACAGATTAGATTGAAACTCATACATATTGAACATTTTATTCCTGTTTTTGCATCCCCCTTATGTTAGAACATGCTTCTTAATGTATAATCATGTCAGAGTTTGACCTATCAATTAGCTACAACCTATTACACTATCCACTGCAGTTTTTTGTCAGATGTTGCCATGGTAATCGATTTAAAGGCTTGTTAACGAACAGAGTACACAGGAGCCTGTGTGAGTGTATTACGTCTTTTTTAGGTGTGTGTGTGTATGGCTGTCAGATGTTCGCAATTTGCAGAGTTACTTATCGATATGTCTATGAGGTCAAAGTGTTATTAAAAAAGTTATAATAAAACTAATCCACATGCAATAATATTTATTCTTGAAATATGATATTATTTATAATACAAATACATTTTAAAAGGGTACTCAGTTCTGCCTTTCTGTTGCTTTCAGCAAAGTAAAAAAATTTTTGGTAAAATAACTTGACTTTAAATATGATTTTCTTTTTAAATAAAACACATTTTAAAGTGCAGTTTTCTTTTGATTCTAAAAAAACCTCTATAATTAAATATCTCATCTGACGCAATGTGCTCAATTGGACAAAACAACGATACATTATCAGCACTATGCTGAAGAATCTTTTCTGTCTGCTGTGCTGTATTGTGGAAAGAAAGGGCTGTACATATAAGGGAGACCGTTGTGTAAGAAAGGAGGACAGATAAAAAGTGGGTGAGAAGAGAGGAGAGTGCTGGTAATACAGTCCATGGTGGGAGTTTCCTCATATTGTCACACACTTGTTAGTACCACATTGCTCTGTTAAGCCTGGGGCTTTAGGGAAGAAAACGTGAGTGTGTGTGTTGTGCACTCCTGTACAGACACACACACACACACACACACACACACACACACACACACACACACACACACACACACACACACACACACACACACACACACACAGAGAGAGAGAGGCTGTATGCCAAGACAAATCTGCCCACTTCTCTTTTTCACATACACATTGTAGGCACTTGTTTTTCACACTTTATGACAATTTGATAGCCGCAGGCGTCAGATGTAAATAATAACCACAAGGGTTGCTATGGTGACGAAGAGTACCAGATTGTCAGATGGTGAAGTCGGTCTGTAATGCTCTCCACCCAATTTCTATTCCACTTGATATTAGGGGGCTGTTTCAATTTTTTTTTTTCTTTTTTTTTCTCCTAAGCTGACAATCAGACACTAGCAGACTCTAGTTCTTCAAAAGAGTGCAACACTATGACTGCTTCTCCATTTACAGTGTGTATAGGTTTACATCATGTACACCTTAATAATGAACAATAAATAAACCCGTATATTAAAGGTCCCACCATATGCTTGTTTTGGTTACAGGGCTCGACAGTAATGGTTGCCAGGTTGCCATTGGAGACCATTCAGAAAAAAATTCAACCACTTGAAGTTGCCATCAGTGGCAACCACTTTTTAACATGAAGAAATAACGACAGCAAACAGCTAAATGTGCACCCCAAAATAGATAAATGTTAAATATTTGTTGTATTAAGAGTGATATTTAATTATTGTTGTGATTGGGTGATTGGTGATTGGTTTGATTACGGAGCCAGAAAGCGATGCACGTTTACTCGTGTGCGCGGTGCGTCGTGTTTGTTTTACAAAAAATGGCGAAGCAAATTAAGTTGTTTGACTGTGGGGTAAAAAGTTCCCGTCAATGTCTCAAACGAAAGTTCAAAGTGATTCAACTGATAAAGCGCAAGGTAAACCCGAACGAAAAGCAAAGAGGACATTTGTAAAGCCTTGGGAGGCGAAATATATATGTACATTCTGCTTCATTGTGAATTCACTTCCGGTAAAAGTTCCTTCAAAATAAGAGTCCCGATCTTGTTACTACCAAAATAAAAGTGCAAAACGAAACACATTTTAAATATAGTTAGACATAGGCCTATTAAAGGTGATTTATACTACAGCATTCATAATTAATATCTAATCCTTAATTGTGAATGGTTTTCATTTATTTAACATTAGAAATGTATTAGTCTGGCCAATCCAAGACTTCAATGCTGAAGGGCCAATGGATCTATGGTGGGGGTCAGCACAAAAGTCAAGAAAACCCACATTTGAAAGGGAGACAATGGATGACCAAGAAACTAGTGACTTGCTCAATTCATTTGTGAGGGATCTGCGAAGAACATGACAACAGCTGCACCACTGGTATTTTGTATACCAGCAATTGAGGGTGGATAAGTTTACTACCACTTTAGTTTCAAATAATTGTGTTAATTACTTATTGTAAAGCATTTGAATTTTTTTTTGTCACATTTTCATTATTAAGTTGATGTATAACTGTATAGTATCTTCATTATTTAAAATATAAGGTGACTAAAAATGGCAACCGTATTTTCAGTTTTGGCAACCAAAAGCTGAGGCCTGGTTGCCAGCCTGGCAACCACTTTTAAAAGTTAGCGTTGAGCCCTGGGTTATTACCCGTCCCCTTGTGTGTTATGTAGCTTTTTCTGCATGTAAACGGTCTGCAAAGTCACAAACCCTCAAAGTACACCCTGTAGCAAGTAAAACTCTGACACAGAAAATACATGTCTATGCTGCCCATAGCCGTGGGAACATGTTTCAAATGGGGGGTGCTGTGGGGATGACACCAGGGCTGGTTCTGACCAATGTGCTGCCCTATAAGGCAATATTTTAGCTGGCAATGAAAAATCTCTACAAAAGACCACTACACTGCAAAAAGAGAAATATATTGACATGTTGGACAGCTTATATAACAAGGCTTCAAATTTATTATATATTATAAAATGTTTTAATTGGAGGGGTGGACTTCACATCCTCTAGGGGGGTCCGGGGGTACCCCCCCGGGAAGATTTTTTAAACATTTTAAAGTAAAATGCTTCAATTTGGTGCACTTTGAGCGCCCAATTAGAGACTGATCTAGGGGGTACAACTCTAAACACCCATATGAAAAAGATCGGTTTGCATTTTATCAATCAAATAAGCAGGTATGTGAACATTTCCAATAACCTACCATAGCCAATAACAAATACATGTAACTTATTTTATTTGTGTTGTTCATTCATATCTTGTTTTACAAGTTAACATTTATTTATTTATGTATATTTTAAAATCTCTCCAGTTTTAAACGATATTTTTGGTTTACTGTCCTATAGTATACATTGGAATGATTTCAAACCTGTTTTTATTTATCCTAATAATTATAAAGGTGTGCCTTGGAAATATTTGTTTACATAAATTGTGATCAAAACGTTTGAGACCCACTGAGATAACTTCGACTAAAGTGAACTATCTAAGCCCTCAGAGTCCTTTACCTCACTGAGCCTCTCAGTCTGAAAGGAGAGGACATTATTGTAGAAAACAGCTTCTTATATCCGTTAGCGCAGCAGAAGCTAACAACAATCCCCGCCGGTACCGCGGTATCCCCTCTCTCTATCTCTCTCACTTTGGCTGTGAGCTGCGGGCGCCTGCTAAGCCAACATCCCCCACTTCATCACTCACAGCGCCCATCGTACAGGGCAAATGGAAAATGTAACCGGGGAAAAGGGTGTTATCTTTACTTAATTATGAATGTTGTTACATCAAGGCTGAAAATTCGTTTTTTTTTTTATTATATCTTGTGGAAGTGCAGATCCCCTGTCCTCAACCAGGGGGTGCTGCAGCACCCTCAGCACCCCTACTTCCCACGGCCCTGATGCTGCCCCAGAACGCCTCGTTGTATATTTTTCTTTTTCCATTTTTTTTGTTCCGAGGCATATTGACGTCACTACATCCAAATGGACCAAATGTTCAAAATGGACCAATCCGCGGAGCTCCAGGAGCTCCAACAAGGCGTGTAGGACAGAGAGTGAATACACATACTACACAGAGATGCTGTATGAGAAACTAATATGATTTTGGGAAATTGAACAATGTAAATCTATTCCAGTCAACCTCAAAAATGGAATTATGATCAGTAAAAATGGCCAAGACATGTGGCCTTTAAAATCGAGAGCAAGACATGGAGCAAATTCACAAAAGACTGTGTTAAACTTGTAGTGAAAACTCTTGTTGGCGACCTGGCTTCTGACATTTTTTTGTAGACTAAGTTGTTAATCTTCCAACTAATCTCGACCTCCAACTTTGAGACGAAACAGATTTCTTGAAAAAATAAATAAATCCGGATGTTATATATTTTCATTTGTGGAAAACAAGTGGTGTTGGCTATTACATAAATGCCCTGACTAATGGATTTTCACGGGTTATTGAACATTGATATGCATGGGTATCTTGCCTATACAAGTGCGTGCCTCTTCTCAACCTCTCCATTCACACAGATTGAATTTTGTCAGACTAGTATTTGAGATTCCCCAGAATGTGTTTTCCTCCTTTGTTTGTTTTGGCTGAGTGTGTAACCAAGAGCATTTCTGCATACCTAAGATGGGTTTTGGGGTTGAGGGAACTTTCCAGAAGTTTTTTTAAGACATTAACACCAAGGTTTTTCCAACACATTAAACTCTTAGGTGGCCCCCCAAGGTTGTTTTTTCCTGACCACCTTCAGGAAAAATCTGGTTTTGTAGATAAACATACAAGGCTGTTTTGATTTCTCTTGTCCAACACCATCTTTACTCAAAACACTGAGTTCTGACAGCCTCATGTGTTCACTCCTCAAGGTTATTTGTACTTATCTTCTCAAAAGCAGGGAAGAACACTTTTGCAGGATAAGCCTTAATGAAAAGTGAAATCAGGTGTCCAACTGCATCATAACATAAAAAATCAGGCTTTAAATAGGTGCCGAGTTTTTTTGCCTGTATGTTGTAATTTTTAATTATCTGACTAATTGATTGCAGTAAGTGTTGTTTGGTTGATGTAATTTAGTGGGAATGCTGATACAGCATTCCAACTACTTGTTCTTCTACGGACTAATTCTTTATTATTATTATTCCGCCGGGTTATTTTGTCCCTCTTCTGCTCCCACATTCCACATCGCAGAAACATCAAAACGTTCAGCTCGATCGGGAATCGATGGCTATTACTTTTCACATTCTTAACTTTCATAATTCCAGATATATATCCCATAATTCATCCCATTTTTAACATGGAAGTCAATGGAGAAACTCCATAAATGAATAAAATGGTCAAAACAGCACCAGACTTCAGATAATGGTTAATGGTCCGGCCCTCAATGGCTATATGTCAATTATTGGGTGTCATCATATGCTGTTTCCATGGAAACGCATCCCTCGCCATAAAACACAATGTTGGCGTAACTCATATGAAAATTGTCAAAACAGCACGAGACTTCAGATGATGGCTAACGGCCCAAACCTTCACAGGTTTGGTAAAGATGCAGCCATTCACACATTTAAGCGTATTATGGGGTTTCATCAAATGCCGTTGCCATGGCGACAGATCACTGGCCATCAAGTTAGTTCAAGAGTTTGCAGTTAAAATATTCTGCTGCTTTTCCAAGCCTTTTTACTTTCTTTTATTCTCTTATCACACATTCAAGCCCCCAGTGTTCATATATCATTTGAATCTAAATGTTTCACTTTCTTCTTACACATTACATTTCAGCATAGCAGTTCAGCATCAGCTTTTCAGCATAAAGCATTCCCACTAGCAATTACTTCAGGAATTGCATTCTCTAGTTAGTTCTTGGCCTTCTACAGTGCCTTGTACAATGTCTCCCTATCCAGTTTTGAGTCTTATATATCATTTTTCTTATTCTTCTCTTTCAACACCTTTCTCCTCTGTCTTCCAGGGTCCTTCTTCATCCGCCTTGAAGCTCCCATGAACAACATCACCACCTCTCTGGGCCACACAGCCGAGCTTATCTGCCGTGTGTCCGGCAACCCACCGCCCGTCGTGCGCTGGCTGAAGAACGATGCCCCGGTGGTGCAGGAGCCTCGACGGATCTCGTATCGATCCACGCCGTATGGATCACGCCTCCGCATTCGCAACCTGGACACTACTGACACGGGTTACTTCCAGTGCATGGCCACCAACACACAGGGGACCGTCTCCACGACAGGCGTGCTCTTTGTCAAATTTGGTAAGAGCAGGGAGCAGTTTCTGCGAAGCATTTACAAGCTTGTTGGCAGGCAGATCTCACAATCAGGTTGTACACCCTTACTGTGTCAAACAAGAAATGTTTTCCAACTCGTCTTTTCCTTTTAGAGATCTGGCTCCTTTCAGTAACACTCCTCTCAACCTATTCTTGCTTGTAGCTGGCAGCTTGTGCAGAGAACGATCTGGGAGCAATATTGTTTATCCTCTTGTAAAAAAATCCCCTTGTTTCCTTTTCCAGATCCACTCCCTACTCTCCTGCCAGGAAGGCCAACGTAAGTTTATCTTTTTCCTATCCGTCTTTTAGTTCTCTATCTTCTCTCTGGCACTCTATTCATGCTGTTCTTAGAGTACTATAATCTTATAAATGGACATTGCAAATGCATACATTTTACAATTTGCATACTTATTCATGGCTTGCAACTATGTGGTATTATTGATGGGGGTAAAAACCTGAGCTTGAAGTTTGCAAATGTTGTTATAGGTGGTCCTGGACCACATAAAGGCAGAAGAAGACTTAAACTAAATTTGATTTGCTATCTGTTCTGATAATCATGTGTGGACCTGTTTTCCGATAATGTCCATAATAGAAACAAATTTAATTACAGACTTTATAGATAAACTAAAGACAAAGTTACAGTTCAGTGAATTCATTAAGGAGCGTACACCAACATTCCCACTGTTTGCTGACATACTGGCTGCTGATACTGTCTGAAACGAGGAAAATGCTGCATTGTGTTTCTATCTTGTACTTCTCATGGCAATGCATGGCCTCCTTTGATATATAGAGCCAGCCTAAAAGTACTCAGAAGACCTTTTTATTGAGGACTCACTGACATTATAACACTGCTTGGTCTGTAATTTTCAATTTTATTGGTGCAGTTCTCAGTGTGGCTAAATGAATATTTAATATGCGCCTTTTAAATCCCAAATGCCTGATGTTGTATGCTGCCGTTTCCGCCCAACCATCTCAGCTCACATGGTTCACATTTGAATGTGGACTGCGCACACTTAGCCGTGGGCCACAGTCGGTATGTGGACCATGAGGACTGTTGGGCGGGAGCAGAACAAAGCAGATGTTGACATCCGAAACACACCGACACAGGTCAGTGTAGTAGATGAAAACAAATAGTTTGGAGGTAACTTTTGCCAACTCTGTTTGAGAGAAAAAACAGGGCATTTTTGGGGGACTTGAAAAATAGTCATTTGTGCATATATTTGCTGTTTTAAATGTAAATGAATCCCATAAGCATAGAGTAAACACCTAGTGCCAACACACACATGTAAGAAAAGTATGTATTTATTTGTATTATTTCTTTGGGTGTTTTTTCCTTCTACCCCTCCTTCGTTTCTATACTGCTTGTGGTATTCGGGAAACTAGCTCACTTGGGTTAGGCTGTGTTATTTGATTTTTAGAAGACTAATCAGTAAATAGGATATTATTTAAAATGTAAACCTTTTTAATTCATTTCTCATTGGGCAATAATGTGATACTCATCTGCCTCCAGAGCAATAATTAAGTTATTATAATTAAGAGTGAAAGTCTTTTGTACTGAGCTAAGTCTCCCTCTGTATTGCGGCCTGAAATGAGCAGTATAGAAAAATGACGCACATCTGTCTCTCTTTGTGGTTTCTTTTCTATATAACTTTTTATATTCGCCTAATTAGCTGCAAGCTGTTTGAATGTACAGTAAAACCAACCAGAGTCCTAATCTCTTTACATGCACATCAAATTAAATAGGGTAAGGAGGGTAGCAAATGAAACAAATGATACAAAATGTTTTAAATAATTATCCATAAGTGCGTTCCACTTGAATATTATCATTTTCTTGGCAAAAGTGCAACTCCTGCCCAAATAAAGACATATTTTGAGTCTGTTGAACACACTTCGAACTTTCCCTGCTCGTTTGATTCTCACAGGATCAAAGGAGTTGAGCTGGATGATTTTCCCAAATGACATTATGGTAAGGCTTGCTGCCATGTTCCATCGAAACTGCTGGCACATAGTAGATATCAGACACTTACTAAATCCACTCTCACAGTGAGATGACTACACACACATACACACACATTTGAGGAGCACGAACTCATGCTCCGTTTTAAACATCTGTTTCTACCATTCCTATGTTTACATGTTTTAGATTTTTGGACACTGTCACAACACCAGAAATAAACTAAAAATGGAAACAAATATTGATAAGAAAATGGGAAGATGAGTTTTTGGCGAAATTACAAGAGTTTTTGAGGATGACAATGCGAGGCTGGCATGATGATCATGAGGGTTCTTTAATCCAATTTCTCACAACAGAAAAATGATTTTTGATTTCTGATAAAGAGAAGCAAATCCTTTTTTGAAACCACTAAGGGTTTTGTTCTTGCCAAATGATCATGATGCATTTTAAGTTAATTTCCAGGCTATAAAAATGTATAAATGTCTTCAAAGACTTTTCAGTTATATTCCTTAATTGGAATTAGTTCCATGAAAATCCACATGATGATGATGCAAGGCAAATACTTTGTCTGATTTTCCTTCTGAGGGAATTACGTTTTTAGGACTCCTATAATCTAAACATATCAAGGATTCCAACTCATTGAAGTACAGCTTTCCCACACGATACGCTACATTACACTTTGCAAGTTGGAATAAATTAGGTTCACCTTGTGTTTTTTTCCCTGCAACCTTGTGAAGGGAAGTGTTGAGCTGAAGACTAGCATGCAACCGTGAGTCTCATTACAGACTTCATTTAAACGGACAGGGGCCTCCTTTGACAGCTGCCGAGTTGCGGTGGTGGTGGGCTGATTATTGCTGCTGCTCATCATTAGTGCCACGGCAAACTTATTACCTGTAAAGTAAGGTGGCAGGCCGTCAATAAGACAAGGTCACATAATGATGACATGTGATGACCTGCAAGCGCTTACCTCATGCCGCAGCTGTTCAAACGTCACGGCTTCTTGTCTTTCTCGTCTGGTCTGAAGTTTTTGGAAAGACATCTGGTCCAAAAGCTTGTCAGTTCAAGTGAAATATACTTTTGTAACTTGCACACTCTCCCATTTTGTCTGTGTTCAACAGAGAGCTCAGTGGCTTCCATTTTCTTGGGGGCAAATTAGCCACAAATATTACTTACAAACTTAAGGGAAGATTTTTTGCCGCCCACCTTGTTGAAGCTGAACATAACATGAACAACATGTCCGCTGGGTAGTCTTTGCTTCGGGCTGATTTCCATCCTCTACGCTGGGCTTAAGTATAGTGTGTGTGTGTGTGTGTGTGTGTGTGTGTGTGTGTGTGTGTGTGTGTGTGTGTGTGTGTGTGTGTGTGTGTGTGTGTGTGTGTGTGTGTGTGTGTGTGTGTGTGTGTGTGTGTGTGTGTGTGTGTGTGTGTGTGTGTGTGTGTGTGTGTGTGTGTGTGTGTGTGTGTGTGTGTGTGTGTGTGTGTGTGTGATATTGTACATTTAAATTAAAAAATATTTGAGCTCTTGGACTGTCAAAATGACAGTTGATTTTTCCTTTTAAATAATTTGCTAATAATATATATACGTAGCTAAGACCAGCAGCAGGTTAGCTTAGCTCATGATAAAAACAAAGAAACATTTTTTCCTAGCTCAGTCTAAAGGTAACTAAATATTTATACAAACACCTCTTAAGATCGCAGTTTAACAAGTTATACCTCATTTGTTGAATCCATAAAAAAAATAATTGTAAAAGTGGCACTTTGTGGTTTTATGGGGCGTTAGCTGTTCCTTTTATATAAGCTGTTCCTCTAAATTCTCCCCAAAGTCTCAAGTTCTCCTTTTTGTGACGCAAATCCAAGTGTCATATTTATAAAGCAGTTTATTTTCTTATACGAAGTTCATCAGAATTCCACAATTCTAGGTAAAAAAGAAAAAGATCAGTGCATCGCCTCTATTTTGTGCTTTTTCTCCTCCCTCCATATTCCCCCTTCCCTTCCTCTCCTCCCCTCCTTGCAGATGTTTTAATAGAGCCAGAATAAACACAGGGTAAGGGGAAAAAGTCTGGCCTGCCAAAATTAGACCCCCAACTTTATGCGTCGCTCTCCGTGCGTGCCACACTTCCTTCATTTGTGAAAAGAAAGATGGAGATGGCGGGAGAGTGAAGGGAGTGAAAGAAAAACAGTGTTAGCAGTGTAGGAGGAGGATGGTACCATTAACTCTCCTGGGTTCCATGTTGTTCTTTGAACCCCTGGTTCTGCGGGATTGGAGGCGTTCAGGTATGATTATCTGAGTAATCCAGCAGAAGGTTTAGCTCAGATTAGAAGCAGGAAATAACTCCTGACCGAGGCCTGCGCGCATGATGCAGACCTCAGGCCAAAACTGTCCATGACGCAATTTTTCAATAGAATGAATCAATGGGATTAATTCATCAGATGCGTTATGAAGGCATGAGCTGAACTTTAAATTACTTTTATTTGTTCTTTCAGGTTTATTGTTTTTCTTTTTGTATGCTAGAGCTATTTTAAAATTACACCAAAGCAATGACAGAGTTGCCAGCAAAGACATTAATAATATATTTAGGTTTTTTGAGCTGAGACTTGTTTTATTTAATTAATATAAGTAATGATAACTTTCTTGTAGCACTTGGGGAATTTGTCAAGCATGACAGATGGCTTGTGGGTTTGTGAAAATACTTTTTGAGTTGAAATTGTGCATCATCTGCAGCTCTAATCAATATTTGTATCATAACAATGGATACAAATACATTGCATTGTGACTCTGTGTTTCCCCTCAAAGGAGCTTTAGCGTCCGTCCGTTCATTGCTTTGGTTTTAAGGCTCACAACTTCACTGTTCTGGTTCAGTATTACTGCTCTTATAAAGCCATTTTTGGCCGCACCAATCAGCTGTTTCCAGAATAAAAGCTCTGATAAGGCGCATTCACACCGCAGTACTTTTCCCACAAAGGGTCATGAGAACTTAGTTCATCAGAACTCTTTAGTTCTGACGAACTAAGTACAGATCGCGTTCACACCGTAATAAATCCCTGGGGGTGGATTAGGCAAATGAAGCCGCTGACGTCACTTCTTCTTCTTCTGCTTTGGGTTTACTGGCAGGCCGCAAACAACTTCACGGCGTATACTGCCGTCCAAAATCCCCGGCCGGAAATCCCCGGTTGTTGGGGACTGGCTTCAGTAGATGCTGCTGGGACTCCCAGCAGCTTCTACTGAAGCCTTCCGAGTAAATCGTCAGAACGCCGATACCTCCTCATCTCCAGCGCTCCCATGTTTTATTTTGTGTTGCCATCAATTAGTCTCTGCGTTTCTGCGCTGGGCTAATGCTAATAATGCTAATAAAATGGTGGCTTCACAACACTTTTTTTGAGTTTTACGGGGCGTGGTTTGCAATCCGCCCAGCCAATCAGAAATATAGCTCTTTTCTCACTAGAGAGCCGCATGAGAATCCCTGCTCTCTAGCAGGGACGGAAAAGGGGGTAAAAAGGTTCTCATAAACTCATTTTAGTTCCGGCTCTTTTTGGTGTGAACGCGACATTTCGGAACTATATCGGAACTAAAGTGGGAAAAGTACTCCGGTGTGAACGCGGCTATCGAGCCAGTGCCCAGCTCCAGATGGATAAAGTTAGCTTAGCTGGTAAACATATAGAGGCAATTAGCAGCTGCCCTCAGGAGTGGGTAGTGCTCAAAGTGAGTAAATATAGGACTTGTGTTCATTTGGTGGACAGAAACACAACTATTCTTGAATGATTTCCAAGATACAGCTTTTTTATATACTTCGAAAAACAGTCTATATGCAACACACAGTCTCTGTCTGTGTTTACAATAGAGGGGTTTTCTCCCAGTTTGAAGAGATTAATACCACTACACCCTGGCTGTCAAGGCTGTTTAAATTACTCAAAACTTTCCCCACCACTTTTCTCTCAGCACTGGCAGAAAAGCAAATACAAAAATAGCTGCTGTTTTTTTCTTCTTCATTCTTTTCCCTCCACCGAGCCTCTCTGTATTGGAGAATAAGGAGGAAAGGTTTGACAAAAGGCTGATTTTCGGTGGTTGACTTCTCTGCTGCCTGCATATAGTATACCTGTTAGAAATGGTGATTGACAGTATTTGGTAGAAGCTGTGCTCTGCTGTTCTTCTGTTCATTATTCCACCTTGAATATTAAAATACCTTATTTGAACAATATTTGACTCCAAAACATCGATTTAAAAATCTCTTGACAGTTAATTCAACAATCACACATGCATGAAAGTGCTGGTCTGTTATGGTTAAGTAGCTACATCCATAAGACCTTTCTTTTCACTTTTGTACGTGTTCTATTAATTTGTCAGGAAAGATCTTAAATATTAGGTGTAATTACAAGACTTGATGTGATTACTCTAATCAGGTTTGTTTAACCGTGATACTGTGTAAACCCACATACAGTATGACTTATCCTGATCTTGTATGTGGCAATAAACCCTCTGTAATTGGCCAGCTGTCAACACACTTGGATTAAATTGACCACAGAGCTGGCAGAACGGGCCTCACGGTGCCCCCGCTGCCAGCAGCCCACCGGCAATCCAATTATACATGAGAAGCATCAAAGAGTTAAAAACTAAGCAGTAATCTAACAGTGTATCGACAGGACTGTAGCGTGTGTCTCACCTACAGCAGTGCATGGGTTGATTGATAAATTAGTTTAAGCAAGTAGTTTCCAAAATGTGTAACGGTTTGAAGATGTCAGCTTAATCTTGAAGCTTGCTCACACTTGTTCGAAGGTATTAGGCGCTAAAATACGTGTGTACAGTAATCAAAATAGATTTATTGATACCCTGAAACATCTTATCTCTTCTCCGCTCTACAGCAGCTGTTGTGAAAGGCTTGTACTTATCATGTCTGTGTGATTAGCATCTGATTTATTAAGACGACAGGTAATTACACATCCGCGCTTTTTACTGTAGGTGTGTTCAGTGTAGGAGGATAAAAGGATGCCGTCAAGGGGTGTTATCAGGCAAACATCAGCAAAGTACCCAAAATCCTCATTAAGGAAGGCACAACATGTCGAAGCATCTACTTATGCTGCAATTAAGCTCTTAACTAGAATAATTATTTACAGACTTTATGGCAGAAATGTTGCTCTGAGCTTTATCTATCTCTCAAGCTCAATACCAATGTGACTCTGAGGCATGGATGCAAATTGCCGCTAGGTAAATGTCTTATAATTAATGAGATTGACAGCGCATTAGCTTCTAGATGGAAATTCTAAATTAATGAGGACACATGCACAACTCAATGTCTGCTCTTTTTCTCTGTCAACATATAACATCAGTTTTTGTCGATATTGTGTGCATGTATTATTGTTTTTAATTCATAATCAGTCCAGCTCCCATGCAGTCTTTTTGTGGTGCCTTCACCTTTTTTCTGCAGTCTTCCTGTACATACAAGGTATTTTGAGTTTACCCCTCCAACTACAGTCCTTTTAACATAACTGCACCTTTAAACCACATGCTTTTGGAAGTCAAAATTGCATATACCCTAGAGACAATTCACAATAATTAAATTATTAGATTTTCTCCAATTGTTCCAGGATTCCTCTCTATAGATGTAATTCAATGTTTAATAATAAAGGAAATATATTCTTTCCAGTTTTTTGTCCGAAGCTGGATGAGAACCTCAACAATAAAACTTTGAGAAGTGACTGCGCCTGGCCAATAGGTAGTCTGGCGCATAACCCTACATACATTTGAGATGAAGCTTCTGTAAAGATGGGTGTAGATGTTGTTGCTATTGGACAGAGCCCTGTTTACTTATTTTACAGTTTTCCAGTCATTTGTAATTTAAGCCAAGCTAACTGGGTGCCAACTGTAGCTTCATATTTACAATAATGCGCCCCTGACCAGTAGTACAATCTGAAATGCAGCACAAAAGTTTAGCTAAAAAGCTAAACACCGCTCCACCACTTTAGAAGTATTTCTCTCTGCCACCCTGCTGGCCTCAGCCTACAGTATGTGTTGTTTTTGGTCACAATAGGCGCTTAACTTAAGCAGTATTGAGAAGCTTTGGATTTTGGTTTCACTTCTCCTCACCTCAGTGCCAGTGTCAACACAGCTGTGGTTCTTAGAAGCTGGCCAGGATTGATGATAATTTGCTCCAAGCATTGCCTCTATTCCGACTGAGGGGATGACAGGCCCACTCAATTTTTGGATGCTCTCCTTTGCCACATACTGATCCACTTCAGCACCTCCACATCAGACCTACGCAGGATTTTTTGCTTCACTTCTTTCAATTGTCGGATCCGTTTAAAAACAATATGTATTTCACTCTAGAGCTCTTTCAGACAATGTTCTGACCTGCCAACAAAAGGCTCTGCACTTTCTCAACCAAGAGCTGTTGCAATATTCCCAAATTGCTTAGTAGTCCTGCCAAACATGGAAAATGGATTGAACTTTTATTGGCAAGAGGTAAAAAGGGATATTAGGCCAATGTTTTACATTAATTGATACACAAGTAAAGACACAAATGGCCTATCGAGACTTTTTCTTCACCTCTGTCCTCTATTCCTTTGCGAGCCTGCAGTAGACAGGGGCTTTTTCTGTCTCAGACGGCACATATATGCACACTGGCAGTTCTACATAAAACACAGTCAAAGAACTGCACACACAGTCACTCTTTACAAACCCTATCTCTCACACATGTTTAGATAAGCCCTCGGTGGCTCTTAATTGCCGTCTTGTTGTGGATTCTTTTTAGGGCAGTGCTGATTGATTGGGGATCAGGGCCCTAATATGGCTCATTGGGGACAGGCCCTTTGACATGGCCTGGTCCCAGGGGGGGGGGGGGGTTACTGTTTGAAACTAGAGCTCCCACCACAGCCCACTCCCACAAGCCTGAATGCCTCTCTACTAAATGCTGCCCAGGTCAGGGGGCTCCATACACATACGGGCATGTGAACACACACATGTTGGGACTGTCATGATGTGTATCCAACTTAAACCGTTAAAGCAATTTACATTATTAGGTGTAAGTCTGTTTTTACACATCTTACCGCACACGCGAGTTTCATGCACAACTCATTATGAACAAGGCTTTCACTCTCAGCCTGGACAGGCCCTACTTCCTGTTTCCTGGCTCCCAGAATCCCCCATGTCTGTCTCTTGGTGATCCTGCTGGCAGGTCTGGTCAAGGTCAGGTCTGGTAAGAAAGTTGTGTGTGTCACAGTTTCTCCCTGAGGGTTATGGGGCCTATAAGAAGGTTGTGGGGTTTCCCTGAACTTTGCCCCAAACCCCCCATGAACACACATAACACACACACTCCTTTAAGAAAAAAAATATATATACATGCAGACAAGTATGCACAGAAAGTGTTCTTTATTTTCCCTTAGCAGTGGTGTTGAGTGTGTAAGAGAAACAGAGGAAGGCACAGTGTATTTCAAGGTATAAAGAGAGGCTTTTGTTTTTAGCTTCGGAAAGCCACGAGCCAGAGGATATTCAACAATTTGCAGAGCTCAACATGATCAATGCAGTTACATTTAACTGTGAGTTTTTCTTAAAGGAAGCTCTGTCAGTTAAAGCTAGTTTATTAATCAGTTTTATAATAATTTGCCCTGGCGCCTACCAAATAACCTGCATATTGTATGACTAGAACACTGTTGGTGTTAGGATGAAGAAGCACTTTCATCTCTGTTTGGATAAGATTTTACCAACAAGATAAACATAGGCAACTTTTCCTTTGCTAATTCACTTTAGTGCAAATCTGTGGAGGCTTCTTAGGGAACATCGTCGTATGCTCCAGTGTCAACAGGATTATAAGCTCTGCTGCTTGTTGGTAACCCTTTTGACATATCTATAGCCTCTGTGGAATTGAGCCAGAATAGCCTGAAAGAGAAATGTTAGGTTAAGTATCTCAGGCTGCCAGTAGTCGTTAACAGTAAAATAACTCATACAAAATAGCACATTTTAGATGCCCGTATTCACTCCAATGGTGTGCTCACCAATATTTTTTTACAAAAATATTAGTTGTCGGTTTAACCTGAATTGGTTGAATTTGGCTCTCCTGGTGGACAACGGATCAAATTATGGAGAAGGAAAGCGAGAAAAGGGAACTGGTTTGTGTTGTAAATGTCATACTTGAATATAATTTCGGGAATTTGGAGTAGAGACTAGTACTTCAAGCTTCAACATAAATTGCGTTTCAAGTTTCAAAAGTTTGAAGCACACGGAACATCAAAGAATGTAACGAGGAGTTTTATAAAAGGTCAAAGGTCCATATGTAACCATTTCCCCAGTCTGATATATTGATTACGTAATACTTCTATATTTTGCAGTCATCCCTCTTCTGTACTTCTTTTCTCTGGCCTCAATCAATTTAGGGCTGACTCTAGGCAGGAAGTTCTTAACACACAGAAGAGAGGATATTACATAAACAACATACTTGTGGACCATGTTGTAAATATGACCGACAACTCTTAAGAGTGTGTGTCAGGCCCTAGTGCCAACTGAATAATGTGCTAGTTAGGCCCCTTTGTTTTAAGAGTGCAGGAGCCTTTAAATTATCTTTTATTAGGAGATCTGGAGCCATTTCTTCTCGAGACTGTTTTAAAGAAGCAGGACTATTTAGCGAGGTCCACTATTAAGTCATTCTTTAATGAAGTGTTGTGATTTACCTTACTGCTGTGCCCACATTATCTTTCCTCGATGGTTTAGGCTTCACCAAGCATTTTTTTTTACTTTTCTTCCCCACAATCCCAAGGAACTTCAGACAACATGCCTAACTCTCTGAATTTTCAGTGTGGGTTTAATGTGTAGGCCGAGAACGCAATAATTGTAGTGATGCATATAGCAGACACAGAGGTTTTCCAGCCAAAAAGAAATACTAACTGGTGTATAAGTCATAAGTAGTCATTAGTAATTATTGCATTGTATTCTGGTATAATGAGGCAGCTGTCAATGGATGAATTCTTGAATGCAAAGAATGTAAATTATTTGTCAGAAAGGAAATGTGTGGCAATTGGACAACGTCACACAAAGCAACTTTACGGCTTAGTTAGAAGCAGAAATAAAGAAGAAATAAAGTTCGATATCCTTCAAATAGACTTAAGCCCTTTTATGTTTGTTTTCTGTGTCCTACAGATACCTTTGATGGCAGTGTGTGTAAAGAGAGATTATTTATTGGCTCCAACGTGTGACAGTGTTTTCCTTCCCCATAATACACGCCTTTAGTGACTCTTAATAGCTCACATCAAGGATTATTCCACTTTCCTCAGGAAGCCGCTTGTGTTCAAACGTGTGTATTCTTGTTCCTCAAGCACCGTCGGTAGCCAGTCAGCCAAATCATGTGTCCTCCTGTCTTTTTTAAGTGTCTGCCTTTGTGTGTTCGGATTGAGATCTGTGATCATGGCAATAAGCTGTCGTAAATCATGCAGGAAAAAGTATATGTGTGTGTGGGGGGTTACATGCTGTCTAAATCACAGAAGTAGCTTTGCTCTCGGCTATCTCTTTTTCATGTTCTTTTCTTTTGTGCTTTCTTTGCTTTTCCTGTTATTATTTCCACACGGATGATTCAGGGAAGCCTGGAGTCAATTTGAGGAATGCTAATAAGAAAAACTAAAGACAGGACATTTTTACAGCCAAAAATATGGAACCAAAGCATCAAGTTTGTGAAACTGCTGCAGGGAAGAATTTTCTTTTTCTTTTTAAAAACAGATCACAAACCCCCATTATACGTCTTTGTTATATCAAGTTGGACCTTCCTGGTTAAAGAATGATGGACTTGATCGGTACAAGTTGTTTTGTCTGCATGTTGTTTTTAGGATAAAAACCTTTAAAGTTGTACATACACACACTTCATTGTTAAACAAAAGTCAGACTTGATGTCTGAGCCCCTTACTGTTTCCAGCTTCTTTTCCTCAATAATCTCTCAATCTCTTTCGTTTTCTCCCTGATTTACCTTTTCTCGCCCTTCTCTATCGCACATTTTAACTTTCCTTTTCTTGTTTATGTTATGTTTCCCTACCTTCTCTCTCTGTTTGTGTTATTTGCTCTTGGGGATCTCTACTAATACTCAAACAAAACCTTCTCACCCTCCTCCTCCTCCTCGAATTCACCTCCCCAGAAATGGGTTTCACTTTGTAACCTCTGTGCTCCACGTGTTTGTGTGTGTATGTGTCCGTCTAAACACCACTGGGTTTATGTTAGGTTTTAGGAGACATATTGCCCTGCTATCCTGCTAATTGACAGGCTGATTGACACCCTGACTCCCAAACATCTCCCCCCACTTGGACCTCTGATACCCTGCAGTCCTCCGGGGAAGTGATGTCACCAGGACAGAAGCATTGTGAGGAGTGAGGGGATTGATGTAGGGTCCTTCCCTGCTTGTCGGATCACCATGTATGCGTTAACCCTGTTATTAAAACTCGTTGGTAGCATTCATAGTCCTGAGAGACTGGGTCTTACAACACCAGCAGCTTTATGTGGGAAGTATTCTGTGGACTATAGATAAGATCATCCTTTAAATAACATTCAGGAAATGTTTACATGAAAACATTTTTACTTTCTATCTCAGATCAAGAGTATTTCAACCATAGGTATTTTCATAAAAGCATAGGGAGTTACTGTTTGAATCAACCAGCGCCTGTTGCCTCCTTTATGGGAAAATTCCTCAGACTCACTGCAATTGATGTATAAACTATTTATTCTTGAAAATAAGTACAAGAAGTGTTTATTTAGCATGAGCAGCGATAGCCACCATGACTGTATGCCATGTTTAGGCTGGTTATGGCTTTGTATATAAAAGTTCAGCACTTCATTAATTTCAGAGAAGCCAATCCTGAGGAGGTCCACCTGCAAAAAAACACAGGTCGTCGTTCAAAAAATCTGAACCTCTTTCTTAGTGTTAAAAACAATGTAGATTGTTTTGGAAACTTAACATTTTAAAATTGCTACATGTATGTCTTAAACTGGACTTCTTTCTGGATCACATTTGTATCATCTCACTGGTACTTATGCACAACCCAGCAAATGCATTTTTTTTAAAATACAGGTTTCTGCTCTGAACATCTACTAAAAACCATAGAATTATGTTATCAAACAGAAAAAATAAAAACCTGAATCCATCATCACAGGTTTTCCGCTGGTAGTATGTGAGGTGCTGGCCTGTAAAGAAGAAAACATATTTAGAACAAAATCATCTCAACTTAGTATTCAGGATGAGAAAATACTATTTGCATAATTATAGTCTGAAATCCCAAAAGATGGGGGCTAAAACTGCTAGCCACTAATTAGCCTGTTGAGTGAGGCCCCGTTAACAACAAACTAACGTGGCGTTAGCTCCGTTTTACTCGTGGTGTGTCTACCCCCTGGCACACATACACACACTGTTGTATCCTAACAGTCGTGCACACACACACCCATTTATATTCATGTGCGCAAACAAGTAAACACATAAAAGCTTGTACATATGACGCTGCAAAAAACGGCATGTCTCATTAGCCTACAGTGGCGGCGCCAGAGTATTTTTGTTGGGTAGTCTATGGTAAGGCTAACCCATACAGTGGTGGGGCTCGAGTCAGTATTTGTAATGTAATTACATACACGCTATATCGCACCCGTTGACAGTGAAACGCCACACGTGAGGCTTTTATTAGCCTCCTTGTATCAGCTAAATTACATCGAGAGCAACAGGTGTGAGTTAAACAATACAATAGCCCAGGGGTCGGCAACCCCTGGCACGCGTGCCAGCATTGGCACGCGGCACCGTAACCAGTGGCACACTAGGAATAAGTGGAATAAGTGTGCAATAATATTTAAATTGTATTTTCGGATCCTGAACGAGACCGCCGCCAGAGCGCGTCTCCCCGTTACCTGCTGAAGGAAGCCATGCACGCAACGCAGCCCCGCTCTCTTTAACTCCAGGTGACATTCTGCCGCTTTCCTCCGTGGTGCAGTGCTGATCGTTTCACCACAGAGGAAAGCACTTCACAAATTGCAGTAGGCCTACCCATAAGGAGCTGTACAAAGGCCGCAGTTTTTGCCTGGCTGTGTCTTTAGTTGAAAGCCCAGTGGCGATCTGCTCATCGAAATAATATGCTACAAAGGGGCGGACTGGCAAAGTGTTGAACTTTCCTGTCGGCTCCCAGACCGTAGTCGAGGAGGGCAGAAGCAATGAGGCTCAGGTTCAATAACCCACTTTAGCTTAAATGACTGGAGAGAGGCGAGCTCTTCTTGGGAGGCCGTTGCATTTATTTAGCTGTTCTTCTGTTTCACAAATACATCACAGAACTCTGTTTTTCTGCTGCCTCGTTTCACTTCCAGAAACATACACACGTTCCCTCACTGTCGCCCTGCCATCCACACACACATGCACAAGCCACACCCCTCTCTCTCTCTCTCTCTTAAAGGGACAATGATCTCATCTCACTCTGCATGACCCTAATATCATAACATGTGCGTTCTGGAGAATCACAGAACGGACGATTGTCCTTATTATTATGCCGTTTAAACCAATTATTTAAATGTGGTAAATGTGTAAGTTTCGTTGACAGGTCAACACACTGCTTCCCCGCAGCGAAGCTCCCCCCGCCCTCCGGCTGATAGTTCACGAGCGTCAAGCTCCTCAATCCCCCCCCCGTTGATAATTCTCGATCGTCGGCACGCTGATAACAATTTTTTTTTAAATGGCACTTCATATCAAAAAGGTTGCCGACCCCTGCTGAATAGCCTATTCTGCTAATTCCACGTTGTTACAACATGCTACGCAAGCGGCAGAAACAAGAAAAGTTTGCATATAGAATTGATACCGAGAGGGAGAGCGAGGGATTGTCGGCTGAATGTCATGAAATCTGATCATTCTTACAGACTACAATCACAAAAGCTTGTACATATAACGCTGCAAAAAACGACACTTAGCTAAAGAAGATTACGTTTGTTATTATTACTTACTCAATATGATTTTAGAGGATACAAAATACTAATAAATAGGAGCATAAATACTTGTGTTATCCAATAGCGTAGCTTTACAGCCTTCACACAAATCGCCATTACGTCAGTATGTCTGAACATGTTAGCAATTGCCTGATAATTCAAATAAAAGCAAAGACTGCGGAGCGTACAAAATAAAATAAAATGTTACAAAAACATATAAAGACCTACTAACC
>NC_136912.1:76550289-76622065 GCF_949606895.1 Notothenia rossii
GCACCCCCTAGCGGCAGGCAGGGGGTGCGTAGCTCCCCTGTCTGAATTATTATTTGACGGTTATTGCTGCTCCCGCTGTGCATAATCTGTGTAATATGTAGCCAATAAATTCCACATTGTTGGTAAAATAATATTTTGGCCTGCCCCGAATGTTTTTTCTGTAGCCCCGGACAATTCTACCTCAATAATATAATACATTAACCGTGCTTTACGTGAACCTCATCAAGACACTAGAAAGGACGGCAGGACTGTAATTTCCCGTGTTCAGTGAATGCAACAGAGGCAAGACACCAGACCAATCAGAGAGTTGCATGGAAATAAAAGTGTGCTTGTGTCATTCAAGCTCGCGGCTCTGTGTGTGTGCGGAAATAGCGCATTTAGTGTGTGTGAGAGAGGGGGAGAGAGAGAGGGACCGGTGCCAGCAGCAGCGACCGTGTTGTTAGCATCTGGTTAGCTAGCTGCACTAACGGACATACGGAGCTGTTTGTTCCACAACAAGCTGGAGGAGAGCTCTCCTCTCAGACTGAGAGGCTCAGGTGAGCTAAAGGACTCTCTGAGTGTTTAGATAGTTAACTTTAGTCTAAGTTATCTCAGTGGGTCTCAAACAGTTTGGTCAAAAATTATTCAAAAGATTATTTCCGCGGCACACATTCATATGATCATTATAGTTATAAAAAAAAGAGAATAAAGGAAATACAGTTATGAAATACTATATGGCAGTAAAACAAGAATACAGTTTGAAAGGGGAGTGATTTGTAAAATATCCATAAAGAAAAAGAACATCTGCTTACAGTTGTGTTTCATCTGGGTGTTGAGAGATGTATCCATAGATCTCTTAATGTTGCTCTCAAAGTGCACCAGATTGATGCTTTTAACTTCAATATTTAAAAACAATCTTCCCGGGGGAGCATCCCCCCGGACCCCCCTGGAGGAGGTGAGGTCCGCTCCCCACTCGTAAAGAATAGCACTTTACCCCTGCCTATATGCCGTGAGCTGACGATCGAGCCTTCATTGTAACAGTCGCGGGTTTACTGTGTGTTTGCGTGTGGGGAGTTTTTTTGTTCGTGCTCTATAGTGCCCGTAATAGTGTTCACTGGAGTCCAGCACCTCAGCACCCCCACTCCAAATACCTTCCCGCGCCTCTGCACATCAGTATATATTTCACCACTATTGCATCCATCAAACTATAATACTTTTGCAACATTCATGTTTTGCTGAGTAATAATTCGGTGGTTCTTTTCGTAGTTGTAAACAGCCAACAATAGGTTTTGTTTTCTCATCTTTTTTCTATGATCTGTGGCAGGAAATGCAGTCCCTCGAGAGCAGCGACCGCACGATCGTCCATTGTTTTCTCCCCCTCAATACTCATGTCCATCTAATCCTTTCCAGGCCCACAGGTGTCTTTAATTTTTAGTTGGACACTTTCCTTTTAAGTACACACAAACATCTAATCCCAACACCATTCACATGTTCATAAACTCTCAGTGCAGCATGTCTTTGACTCACTGAGCTCAAAAACATATCCATTTAAAAATATTAAACAAATGCCTTATAATAACCTTAAAATGAATCTAATAAGAATACTAAAGAAGTATACCGGTGGTTTTGCTCATTTTAGCCATATACCGTATTTCAGTCATGCTGGTTTGTTTTAGAAGTTAGAAGAAGCAGTAATTTCCAGGTTTTTCCTCTGACAAGATCTTAATGTGGATTCCTTAAAAATCAAATCAAATCAAGTTTTATTTATATAGCATATTTATAAACGATTTTTGGTCGAGCCAAAGTGCTGTACATATAATAAAAATAGCCTACAGTAGAGACACTTTACAGCTAATACAACAGCACAGATTGTTCAGAATATCAGTGTCAGAAAAAAAGACACCCTCTATCCTTAGAGGGTATTATTAAAAACCATAATACAAAATGATATCTTGTAACATAAAAAGTATCATGCAAAAAATGTTACAGTACATTTTACCCAACAACTTTCAGTTTAATAGCTGCTACTCGCAACAACACCGGTATAGTCCTTTTAAAATCACAAATGCATATACATGCATATACTTATTTAAGTCATTTAAGGGTGTATATGTTTTAAAAAGAAAATGCATATAGTACAAGCTGAGGGGGCATCCCCAGTCAGGATCCAGCTGTGGCCCCACGCTGCTGGCAGCTCATCCCCTTTTCACTCAGCACCCTCAGCAGCTCCAGCACTGAAACCCTGACATCTAACATGTCATCAGGTTCCTCCCCTCGCCTCCTTACCCTCAGAATCTCATCCTTTGTAAACCCCCTCCAACACATAGCGTTGAGTTTCACATCCCCTCTACTTCAAAAATCAACACAAATCTGTCATCCCAGCCCACAGCTCCTTGATAAGAAATACCCAAGTTTACATGCAGAAGGCCTAAAGACTTGTTCCATAATCAAAACATGAAGCAAAGTATAGACCTAACAATGCAGTCATTTTATTGTGGCATAAACATAGCATGTGCTAAAGATTTTTAGTTTTTTAATATATACTTTATATAGTTATAAATAGTTACGTGTTCATGTATACTTTTCTGTTGGTGCCTTGCTGATATATTTCAATAAATATCTAGTAACACCCACAGTGATAGGAAACATAGATGTATATTATTTATGTATGTACGTGGATGTGAGCAGTTTATCCATGTTATACTACTTCCCATTCTTCCTTTATTTAAATAATCAAATCAGGAAGACTTGAGTTCATAATTCCACCTAAATAATGTTTAACTTTTTCTGCTGGCTTGCTAGCTCACATCTTTCCAACCCAGCAGGCATTGAAAGGGAGCTGCAGTCTGTCTTTCACCACTCTGGCACCGCCCAGGTGTGAATGTATGCAACCATATGGATGTGAATCAGTGTGGTGCTGGAAAAAGAGCATGGCTTCTAAGCAAGCGCTTCCATGAATAAATAATGATGTTGGAACATTTTTAATTTTACAATGGCTCAATGTCCTCAATACCTTGTTTAGGTTCTGTGGTGAGGCTCGCCTTTCTGTTTAGATCTGGGTTATATATCGAGTCTTGGAAAGAAAAGCCTCTCCTTGTAATTACCTATTATAAAACATTACACAGAGGGCCCGTGGCGTTGGTGTGTAAAATAAAAGGCCTGAACAGCCATCCACTGTTTACACAAATAGCAACCGCACTTGGCTCTCCCTGCCTGGGATAGCTTACACACACACTGACACACAAACACAGAAAAACAAATGGATACACAAGGGCTCAAAATACAAAGGAAAGATTTTCGGAAATACCTCGGATGTCCCACTGCGATTACGGTGTTGTAAATCTGTCTTTCTTACCCATTCCCCTCTTTAGATATAAGTAGTTCCTGCTGCACTGGACAGGATACAGACACTTTTATATGCCTCTTAGACACGGCTTTCAATCCAAATCGCCTTGAATGAAATAATTTAAAATATAGAAAGCAGTGCAGAGGGTTTTTGGATTTGGGCTGAGCTGGTAGTGTTGAGGCTGTTCTGACTGGCCAGAGTTGTAATTTGCCTGCGGGGATCTGGCTGCATTGTGGCAGATTGTCTGCTCTCCCTTGTCATTTACTTGACTGTGTGTGGCTTGATGTTAGTGAGGATGTGTGTGTCCACCATCCTCTGTGACGCACAACCAAACTAACCTCTCTGCTGCCTGGACACACTCCAGCCTCCTTGAGTTTTTTTTCTCTCATGCTCTAAACTGGATTTCCATATTCTGGTTCTGATAAAGAAGGACAGCTCTGTCCTGGGGAGTCCTCTGGACACTGTTGGAGAGGTGGGAGACAGGAGAATGGCAGCCTGTCCTCCCTGCTGGACAATGTGTCCCATCCCCCCCCCAGGACACCCTGTTTGCTGCACTGTGCAGCTACTTCAGCGACAGGCTGCTGCACACGTGCTGTCTCACAGGGAAATATCACAGGTCTTTCCTTTTAGTTAGGAAGGACGAACTTCTGCAATAAATCTGTAAATACATGTTTATGCTTCCACCTTTAAGGCTATTATCTGGCTGCTATCTACAACTTTAAAAATGCTACACTTAAATTGTTAACTATGTTATTTCTACTTTTATCTTTATTTTTCTACATGCTTCTTGATTAGTATTAATCTACTTTTGGCCCTTTTAATCGCTCTAACAATGTAGATTTCCCATCTATGGGTCAAATAAAGGTATTCTGATAACATTCAGAACGGTTCAATCCCAATCAATCATCAATTCCTCAAGGATTCAACCCATTTCCACAATGGCAGCTTTTTATTACCAGGCTCTCCTCTTACAGCTTTAATGCCAGACGTGATTTTCACATAAACAGATGGAGCTCTTTGCCAAAGGAAAATATCTGAAGATATAGCCATTTGTGAGTTCGTGGCTTGACGAAGGGGTGCTAAGCTGTCTGCAGGAACACCGCAACATGAACTCATTATTACTGATTTCCACATTTTAGTAGGAAATTACATATTTCAAGAATGAAATCGGCTATAACCTGTGTTACGTTTTAAATGTAATGTTACTATATCTCCCTGGAATCGGCAGTATGCAGACCAAAGGCACTATTAAATGCTTATGTGTATGCACGGTGCGTGTGTGTGTCCATGTCTGGAAAACCCATTTAGATCTGTACAGACGAGGGGCAGAGGGAGAGAGCTGACCTTGGCCTTTCAGTCACTTAACACTCCTCAGAGAGAGGGAACTTAGTGACCCCAGACTCACACCAAACTGAACACACTCTTGGCCTTACCAAGGTTATGTTTTATGAGTGTGTGCACAAAAGGATGTTTGTTCATGTTTGCGTGTGTGTGCATCCATGTATGTCACCTTGTTTCAGTTGCATCTATAAAACTCTTTAAGTGCTGTTTTTAGTTTGTGGTGTAATTAGTGTAATTTGTACGCTGTTACATCCCTCATAAACTTACCTGACTCTTGTCAACAAACAAAGTCTTACATGGTGGGATGATAATGCAGAATCAAGCCTATGATGCTCTACTTTACAGCTAAACACAAAGTAAAAAGAAGAGATGTTTTTGCAAAATGGGATCATTTAGAAAATTATTGTCTAAATGAAGTAAGGCGAATATTGTTCACTTCATTTTAGGTAGCTAAACAAAGTTGTAAATCATTGTAGTAATATTGAACAGTAATACCCAAAGAGTCCAAGTATATGGTGAATATTTTTGGTAGCATTACTCTGAAGACAGCTAACATCCACTTTATATTTAAATGTATTACATTTATCCCAAAATGTCACGGTCTGATCAGTAACAAATGGAGTGCTTCTGTTTGCGTGCAGCAGTAGGCTAGTGTGTTACACATGAGGATGTACTTTTAATCAGCCAATAGTTACAATATGGTTCTCTTGTGCCTGGTTTTTGTGTGAGTGTGTGCAGTGGCATCATGCACTCCCTTGTATATTGTGGTTATGCCTGGATTTAAAGTCTCCATATGGCACAATTTAAATCACATGACACAGTAATCTCAGACTGAGCGAATCGTGTGTGTGTGTGTGTGTGTGTGTGTGTGTGTGTGTGTGTGTGTGTGTGTGTGTGTGTGTGTGTGTGTGTGTGTGTGTGTGTGTGTGTGTGTGTGTGTGTGTGTGTGTGTGTGTGTGTGTGTGTGTGTGTGTGTGTGTGTGTGTGTGTGTGTGTGTGTGTGTGTGTGTGTGTGTGTGTGTGTGTGTGTGTGTGTGTGTGTGTGTGTGTGTGTGTGTGTGTGTGTGTGTGTGGTAAAAGAGGGGCGAGATCAAAGGCAAGATCTAAGATTGACATGTAGATATCTTTAAATGGACGGAAACAAATTATAAAGTAAAAGTCGTGAAAACATGATCATCAACTCCCACACCATCTCTCTCTTTCTTTCTCTCTCTCTGCATGTGTTTCAGATTAGGGCTCAATGACATCCTTCTGCCATCAACAAGAATAAAGTCAACAAGCCAAATAATAATTCCTAATGCGAGTTACATCTGTGCTGTGAATCGGGTGTGTGTTTGTTGGTTTAAACTCCTTCCTTTGACATGAATGTGAATTGTCTTTAGCAAAGGGAGATCTCCTTCTTGGTTTAGGACCAGCAATGAGAATCAGCCTTTTCCTTTCACTGAAGTGCAACTAGTGGTTTGCATTGCATGCATTATTCAAACATATAGTGCCCTCTTTTGGGATGTCTATGTATTGCAGCACATTTAGAAATCTGTGAGTCTTTCTGCTTCACAAATCCACTTGCTTCACAAACTGTATGTATTTGAACTGTTGTGATATCTCTTAACAATATTTACATTGTCTAATTTGTCTTTTCTGAATTTCTCAGGGATGATTTTGATGAAGAGGGATTCTGCCAGCCGTACAGAGGGATAGCCTGTGCCCGCTTTATAGGTAACCGCAGTATCTTCGTCGACTCGTTGCAGATGCAGGGAGAGATCGAGACACAGATCACAGGTGAGAAACAGCCGCCTTGTAAAGTCGGTTTAACTAACTTAACAGCAAATAACATCTATTTTCTTTACATTTTCTTCCTCAACACTTTTTGTCTTAGTGCAACTTCAGACTAAATGTTATTTTTCTGAAGTGTCACTGAAATAATCACAGCGGTTTCAAACACAACTTGGTCACATTAACATAAGACTTAAACATTCATTATAGATTGTATATTTAAAGACAATCTCTTACATATCTGCTGCAAGATTAGCAAAGCATTTTTAAAGAACAAACTAGTTCTTCTCAGGCATTTTGTGTCTGACAGGAAAAAGTGACAGCCAGCTTTCATTGGGCCAGGTTCACTGGGTCAACCGTCATTTAGCAGTTGTGTCTTGACTAGTAGTCAAATTTTGCTCACAAACAATATGTTTACCTTGAACGTTACCTTATTAAAGCTGCCTCCTTGGCAGACACTAAATCAATGAGAACCATCTGCGATTTAAGACTGTTTAGAAGGTAACCTATATTAATCCTGTATGCTGTAGGAAAAAACAGGACGTCACTTTGGAGTTCAAAGGAAGTTCAGCCAGGTCGGGCTCTGTCTGGAGCCCAAATGTTCCACAAACTAAAAATGCCTGTCTGTATTTTTGTTTTGTGTGTTCGTGTGCACATGTCCTCAGAGGTCAGTTTTATTTGTGTGTTATTCATTACATCCGTACATCTGCATCTAATAAGAGTAGAGTAACATTGTTAATCAAACCCATAACATCCAAATTCTGTAGCTATTTACCATCTTAAATATATTATAATATATAATGATCTTGATTTTGTATACTTTTTAATCGCATGTCTTCTCCTTCAACCCCCACAGTGCTGCTTTACTGATAATCACAACCACAGGGAAGCAGATGTTTGCAATAACCATACAGTATGACTATGAATCATACATTTACTGCTGCAGCTTTTAGTGTCAGTCTTCCCCTTTGATCATTCATGTGTTTAGGTGCTCAAGAGTCTTTTTTCTGTCTTTAGATTGATGTAGGAAAGAATCAATGAAATTATTTGTAAAATGAATGATATGTATGTTTTGAATTGTGAGTTATGGACTTATAATCGTGTGTTTAAAAGAAGTATGTGAGTGTTTTAGTTCTATTCTTTAACCAACCCTCCTCCCCTCTTTACAGCGGCCTTCACCATGATCGGGACGTCCAACCATTTGTCTGATCGTTGCTCTCTGTTTGCTATCCCGTCTCTTTGTCACTTTGCCTTCCCGACGTGCGACCGCAGCACTGGAACGGACAAACCTCGGGACCTTTGTAAAGACGAGTGCGAGATCCTGGAGAACGACTTGTGTAAGACAGAGTACATTATCGCCCGCTCTAACCCCATCATCCTGAAGAGACTGAAGCTCCCTAACTGCGAGGACCTGGCGGCCTTCGACAGCCCAGAGGCCGGAAACTGTCTGAGGATCGGCATCCCAATGGCCGAGCCCATAAACAAGAGTAAGACATGTTCAACTTTTAATTATTTCATTTTTTTATTTAATCTTTTATTTGAACCGGGACAGTGCACATTGATGACACTTTAAAACAAAATAATGCTTACAAGTGTAAATGAACCGGATTTTAGCTTTGAGCTCATTTCCATCCGTAGTCCCGTCACATACAACATATAAGAACATGACATTTTATATACATAGCAAAAATGTATACATGATATGCAGAAAGAGCATGAGCAGCATACAAGCATTTACCACATGGCAGTACAATGTAGCAGCTACGATATATAAAGTGCAAGATAAGATAAAAGTGCTACATAAAGTGCAAGCGGAGATACCCCTGTATAAAAGTGCATTTAGCCGTGATTGCACGTCTGTTAGTTGCTCAACCATTCTTTAAGTTGACCTTTAAAACTATTGAGAGTGGGACAATCCTGTATCTCAGTTGGGAGGCTATTCCACAATGGTTATATAAGTAGAGGCATCACTGTGGACTCTATTGTAACTGCTTACAGGAGATGTTTTAAAAAGTAAGTAAGGACTGCAATTTAAAATTATTCCAACACTGAAAGATGTTTAATATATTATGTAACTATCTAAAATACATTTGTATTTAAAAATATATATATTTAATTTAATAATCTTGAATCTCCACATTTGTTGCATTTTTGCTCATTAAAAAAATTACTCAAACTTTTAATTGTTTATCGAATTTGATTTGTTTGCCAATCAATTTCTGTTGTCTTGACAAATCTATTCAGCAACTAATGTACAAAAGATTCCCTCAAAAAAATAGAATGTAATTGTAAAGATGGCAAAAACAATTCTAACATAAAAAAAAACAATACACTCCGACACACAACTCTTTGTGAAATTACTAGCGATCAGCTTTTTATTGGTTTCCAGGTTAAAGTTTTTACACATAACATATTGTGTTTGTATCTTTGAAAGAAGATATTGATGACCAAAGGAAAGAAACGTAAGGCCAGGGGTTGATTGAGGCTTGGCTCATGAGCAGCCAGCCCAAATAGAGTTTAATCAGTGAGACCCATTCACTCAAACCACGCCTTTCTCTCCCTCAGATCACAAGTGTTACAACAACAGCGGGGCGGACTACAGAGGGACCGTCAGTAAGACCAAGTCCGGGCGTCAGTGTCAGCCGTGGAACTCCCAGTACCCTCACAGCCACACCTACCTGGCCGTCCGCTACGCCGAGCTCAACGGAGGACACTCGTACTGCCGTAACCCCGGCAACAAACTGGAAGCCCCCTGGTGCTTCACGCTGGACGAAGGGGTCCGCTTGGAGATGTGTGACATAGCCGTCTGTGGTAAGAGACTAGAATATGTTTAAATATGTACTATTGAGATTCTGAATATACAAAAATATGTTTTCTTCATATGAAAAGTGTATTTTGACATTATTTGGCTGTAATTTACACAAAAGTGATGTCAGAGACCTTTTATCACATTAAATTGCCCAATCATACAATAGGCCATACATATGATATCAATCCTCACTCTTTTCCTCTTTCTTTTCATCCGTATAGACCATAAAGACAAGTCTAGTGGCGGCAACATGGAGATCTTGTACATCCTGGTTCCCAGTGTGGCGATCCCCTTAGCCATCGCCTTGCTATTCTTCTTTATATGTGTGTGCCGCAACAACCAGAAGTCCCCCACGCCTCCGGCCCCCCGCCAACCCAAACCTGTCCGGGGACAAAACGTAGAGATGTCCATGCTCACAACGGCATACAAACCAAAGGTAGAGCCTTCACGACACATGAAACTATTGGTGCTGCGTTGAGTTTTCCGTCCCCATTTTCTTTATATGCCTTCAACTCTCCTGCAATGTTTTCATAACACTGGGGGAAAAAAGACTTAAATTAACAAATGCTTATATTATAAGTTTTGCTCTGCACATAATACCAGTGACATCTAAGTCCTCCATCTCTCTGTTGCCTTTCTGTCACTTTTCCTGAATATATCAGAGGTTTAAACTTCAATCTTACCGGCCTCATCTCACTCAAGCATGCCCTACTTATAGAAAAGCACAAGTAAATATATATCCTTTATTTAACCAGGTAAAGAAGTAAAGCAAAAAACACACTTTGATTTACTCACACAGCATTGTTAGACTCAGTTCTCTTTAGCTGACTCTGTCATGAGAGCAGACTAAGGAGGGAGTCAAAATACTGGCAAAGCCCCCTCTGTGTGTCAACTGGGACACGTCCCAACATGCTGGGTGTGTGTGTGTGTGTGTGTGTGTGTGTGTGTGTGTGTGTGTGTGTGTGTGTGTGTGTGTGTGTGTGTGTGTGTGTGTGTGTGTGTGTGTGTGTGTGTGTGTGTGTGTGTGTGTGTGTGTGTGTGTGTGTGTGTGTGTGTGTGTGTGTGTGTGTGTGTGTGTGTGTGTGTGTGTGTGTGTGTGTGTGTGTGTGTGTGTGTGTGTGTGTGTGTGTGTGTGTGTGTGTGTCCGTGTCCTGTCTCATGCAAAGCTTCAGATCTCTATCATCAGAGCTCAGCAGGTCCAGGAATGTTCAGCTGCAGCTCTTTTCCTCTCCGTTTATTTCTATCCCACTGTCTCTTTTTCCACTTCTCACTTCATCCATCTCTCTTTGTTGCTCTATTTCTGTCTCTCCCTCAATCGCTTTACCTTAGGACCTCTCTTTCATCCGTCACCCCCTCCTTCATCCCCTCCCTCAGTCACAAAGCCTCTTTGTAATGCAGATCCTCTATCCCCACTCTGCCAGCCAACACGTAGCTCGCATTAAGAACTGTATCATATTTCTTTCAAGGTTGCACACTCAGTCATATCACTTATTTATCTTTTTCAACATAATTATGTGGTGGTATGAGAGAGTGCTTATCTAGACAGCATGTCCGTTTGTGCATTACAGAGTTGATGCTCAAGGTAATGCGTATAATATTACCATCAACAGCTGTAGAAAGAACTGCAAGATATCACAGATGTGTCAGAAGCCATTATATCTGTGGTTTATTTGTTTTTTTTGCAATGGAACAAAGGTTCCACAGCCTTAAAAAGGGAGTCTCTCCTCGCTGTGTTTAGATGAGGGCCTCGTATCTGCAAAGAGTCAAGGCTACGAGAGATGAGAGAACGTTTTTCAGGATGACAACCATGCAGTAATGGAATTATACAGTACATTTCAAATGTTCTTCATGGACAACTAGGGCCTGAAATATGGTTCACACATATTAGATCGCATTACCATCCATATAAGGATTTCAAAGGCAGAAGAAAATCTTTTAGTGCAGTCCTCACCTGTTTTTCAAGCCCATTTATTTATGTCTAGGTGTCTAATGTCATAACCTTAAAAGTCAATTGTATATATATTCCTTTTTAAAAACCTTTTTATAAGGAATGGGAACATCTCTAATTATACTGTCATTTATTGCCAAGTTGACTGTCTCACTTCTCCCTTTTATCAACAACCTTGTCTTGGGTTAGGCTGCTACCCAGCCAACTTTGCAGCAGGGTCACCCAGGGGCCATTCCCCCGTGACAATCCATTTAGACACACAGTAAACACACACACAAACAAACTTGCATCGGTGTGAGGAAGATCTGAAGGTTTGGGTGTGGGGAGGAAAGACGGGGTGAAACAAACCCATAACTAAAAACATCTGTGTCTCTCATAACATCAGCAGGCTCCTCTCACTCTTACCCACACAAACACACACACACACACACACACACACACGCCGCCCCCCCTCAGAGCTCATACAGGCCTGTATGTCTGTCCTGCTCACAGAGGAATTTCATTATTCATCGTAGAGTTCCTGGATTTTGAAAATCTCTGCCAACTTTGCCTCACACACACACACACACACACACACACACACACACACACACACACACACATACACACACACACACATACACACACACACACACACACACACACACACACACATACACACACACACACACACACACACACACACACACACACACATACACACATACACACACACACACACACACACACACACACACACACACACACACACACACATAAAACAAATCCCCCCTATTTCTAAGATCAACTGGACACCTGAACCAAAGACTAAAATGTTACAGAGTTACAGATTTATTTTTCTGCAGCTGACTCACAGTTGTACTGGAAAGATACTTAATTGCTGAGCCTTTCTTAAAGCTGCTGACCTGTCAATTAAATTACATTTTTAACCTGAAACGTGTTGCCAGATTTCACAATCTTCCCACAATGCTTTTCAAAGACTCAAGGGGAGTCATTAGTAGCTGACGTAATGGATTGAGTCTGAAATGACAAATATGAACTCTCTGGGCTATACTTTATTTTTGTACATCTCAAAGACATATGTAATGTTATATTAGGCAGGTTGCCTGCATCGATTTAGGAGCACAAATGTAAACATCAAGTCATTATTTCAATTTGTCATGCAAGGATAATGGTGGGAAAGAGTACAAAGAAAATATTTATCATATTTTTACTTTCACATCTCTTTTCCCTCTGTTCTAACTTGTTTCCGACCCCTGTTCTTCTCTCTGCAGAGTAAGGCCAAAGAGCTTCCCCTGTCGGCTGTGCGTTTCATGGAGGAGCTCGGAGAGTGCTCTCTAGGGAAGATCTACAAGGGACACTTGTATCTGCCGGGCATGGACCAGGCCCACCTCGTGGCCATAAAAACCCTGAAGGATGTCTCCAATGTCCAGCTGTGGGCTGACTTCCAGCAGGTACGGAGTAGATCCCACCCCAAGCTTTAAAAATAGCTCAAACATTTACACATGCATATTATTGCGGATGCAATTATCAACCATGTGTGACTTGTATAAGACATCTTACGCTCAACAGTTAGTCATTATAAAAGACTTGCTTCTAACTGGCAATTGTGTGTTGATGTGGTACAAAAATAATCTACTGTTTTAAAAAATATGTGGGACTACTTTTCCTGTAGAGATATCTCTCATCCCACAAGATTTGAAGCATGACGTGTTATATTTCCACAGAAGGTAAACGTGGTGGGCGATGGCCAGACTGTGTTGCTAAAAAAGACTTTTAATGCTTGAAATAGTTGCAAAAATAAACTGTTAGGATGTCTGGATGGATTTAGCTTCTTGGATTGAATTTACACAGATGACTTGTTAAAACATAATTCTCCCTTTCCATCCTCAGAAAGTGAGTAAAACCTGAACTGTCAACATTAAAGTATGAGTTTGATAGACTCCATCCAACCTCTTAAGGTCATCTTTAAGGCCTTAAAAAAAGAAAGCTTGAGTGTTAATTTAAGTGTTCATGCTCCCATGAGCATATCAATTATTTTATTTCATTTGTTTTATACTTCACTAATACTTGTTATGTTTCCACATCAGGAGGTCGCAGTGCTGACAGAGCTGCAGCACCCGAACGTGGTGTGCCTGCTGGGCGTGGTGATCCAGGAGCAGCCTGTCTGTATGCTGTTTGAGTTTTTGCCCCAAGGCGACCTCCACGAGTTCCTCATCATGCGTTCCCCACACTCTGATGTTGGATGCAGCAGCGATGAGGACGGCACTGTGAAGTCCAGCCTGGATCATGGAGACTTCCTACATATGTCCATACAGGTGTGTATTGACAGTGCTCTAAATTATTTCAGCTACAAGTAAGAGATTGACAGGTTGTTGATTTATTGATTTAGCTCTTCAGTTTGTCTTCTCTCTTTGATATCCTGTTCTCTCTTTCCACCTTACTTTGTGCGGGACATACAGTATTTTGTCAGCACTCCATTATACACATCTTACTTGTTTTGCATTACCTTTTTATAACTATATTTTATGAACTTGTTTTTATTTTTATCTTGTTCTTTTGCTGCTGATCCTTAAAAGTTACCAAACTAATGTTGTATTATGCCAACATAGACAATAAAAAGTCTCTTGCCTATCCTTATCTTATACTCTTTTATACGCACACTTTCTCAAAAATCATTGTTTTCCTTATTATTATTCAAACCTAGGTGGCTGCTGGTATGGAGTACTTGGCCTGCCACTTTTACACCCACAAAGACCTTGCCGCTCGTAACATTCTAGTGGGTGAGCAGCTCCACATCAAGATCTCCGACCTGGGTCTCTCCCGAGGGATCTACTCCTCGGACTACTTCTGTTTGCAGCCCAAAACTCTCCTCCCCATCCGCTGGATGCCCCCCGAGGCCATTACCTACGGCAAATTCAGCACAGACTCGGACATCTGGTCATTCGGAGTGGTTTTGTGGGAGATCTTCAGCTATGGGCTGCAGCCCTATTACGGCTTCTCCAACCAGGAAGTGATGGAGATGGTGAGAAAGAGGCAGCTGCTGCCCTGTCCCGAGGACTGTCCGCCAAGGTATGTTCAGGTTAATGTTGCTGTGAAGTAATGATGAGAAGGTTATACAGTCTATACTGCATCTTCTCCTTGTTCTGAAGTTAGACAAACAATGGGGGATGTGGGGGCAACACATTTTCATTGTGTGTTTCCTTTTAATAGCCCTTTGTTGTGTTTCTAGGCCAAAGGAATGGCTTTTTTGAATTCTTAATTTAAACAACATTGATTCCCAAAAATCAACCATATTCAACGTACTCAAGCAAATCAGTCCTGAAAAATGTATAATTTAACTTTTAATTGACAAACTTATGGTGGGTGGAACCAAAACGTTACATTTAGCTGTACGAGGGTCACCACTGACAGAATACAAAGTAAAACAATATTGCACAACTTTATAACTTTACCATTAGCATTTACACGTTTTGTACAGTTATATTAATATATAATATAACAAAGTATGCATTCACCATCTCGAAGATTATTATTTTTTAAATGACTTTATGAACTTAAGCTTGCTTTAAATGATTAGTTTTAACTAACTTTGTTGTCTCTCAGGTTTTATGGCATGATGGCTGAATGCTGGCAGGAGGGACCAGCACGTCGGACGCGCTTCAAAGAAATCCATGCTCGCCTGCGGGCCTGGGAGGGGCATTCTTCCCATGCCAGCTCCAGCACGCCCTCTGGGGGCGGAGGCAACGCCACCACCCAGACCACCTCGCTCAGTGCCAGCCCCGTCAGCAACCTCAGCAATCCCCGCTACGCTGCTGCCGCAGCTGCTGGGTACCTCTACCAGGCCCAGGCTATCCCCTCGCAGGGTCAGATGGCCCCGATGCAAGCCTGGGCGCCAATGGCTGTGACGCAAACCCACCAGCGCTTTATCCCTGTCAATGGATACCCCATCCCACCAGGATACGCTGCTTTTCCAGCCCACTTTGCTCCACCTATCCCACCAACCCGGGTCATCCAGCACCACCTGCCCCCTCCTAAAAGCCGCTCACCCAGCAGTGCCAGCGGCTCCACCAGCACGGGGCACGTGAGCGGCGTCCCCTCCACCACAGGCTCCAACCATGACGCCAACACGCCGCTGCTCTCCCACTGCATCATGCCAGGTAACGGTGGAGGGCAGATTCAGCTGTACGGACAAATTTGCCAGAAAGGAATGGGACAACTGGACCACCCATCACAAATGGCGCTGCTCGCTGATTCTGACACACTGATGTACAACGACTCGGTCATCGTCGCAGACCTGTAGATAAAAAGAGAGGTACACACTCTTTCTGCTCGGGACCCACATTTGAGAAGTTTAGCCTCTCACGCATGGGACCCAGTTCTACCCTCGTCACTTGGAGGTGCCTGTAAGCACATTTGAGAGAGCAAGAAACACTGCCGCAGCTACACAAATATATACACAGCTGTCTGACTTTTGAATGCCTTATTGTTTAAAGCATTTGTACTTACTACCATGGTTTGGGAATGTTGTGTTATTATTTTTAACCTCTGTGTAAATATGGTACAAAAGTGCTGAGTGAATGAGTGAAATACAAAGATATATATTCAAAACAAACGTTAAAATTCAAATGGAAGCAAGTCGATCCTGCGGCAGAGGAAATGGTTTGAATCACAGTCTGAAAAAAGATTCTGTGTCGACATTTGAGTTAACGGATTGTTTTAATGCAGGATGTGAAGGAAACACTGACATTTTTACCGTGACCCGGCCTAAGGTGCCTTTCAGCAGGGGTGCAAGTTGCTTGTTTCTGGACTTATTTGAATACAAAAATGTGCTTTACATTTGCTTGTATAGTCAAATAAACTGCATTTAGCAAGCGATAATCGAGAGCGAAAATGCAACAGCAGGTTGAACAAACAAGAAGGTCAACAGCTTTTACTAAGGAGACCAGAAAAGACCTGTTTGAATATGTATCGATGTGCATAGTGAAGTCAGACAGCTAATGGCTATGTGACAGCTCCCCATTGAAGCCGCTGGAATTTAAACTAAAAAGATAAAGGTGATACGTTGGCTTTGAGATCTGGCATTTTTCTCACAAAGTCTCTTCGGAAATGACCCCTGAATGTTATTTGTGCAACAACGTGACACTTTGCAACATGGACACAGGCCTCCTCATCAGCCTTTTGTTTCTCCTTCCATTCCTTCATCATGTCCCCCTCCTCCTTTTTCCTCTTTTTCCCATCATCCACCCTCCCAGAAGAGCAGGCATGGCATCTAACTTCAGAATTTGATCTACAAATGATCTACAAATGAAACAACAGAATGCTCATGATCCTCCACAGTAAAAATGTATTGGTCTCATGGAACAATTTACAGTCAGTGATGTCAAACTGAAAGTCCCCCTGACAAAAGAATATGTATAATAAGTGTAATTTGAGTTTTCCCAGTATTTGAGATTTTTCGTAAAGATTGTATTCACAGGGCTTATCTTCAAGTCTTTGACTTTTTCTTTCCTGTATTACCTGCGCTTGTTTGATTGAAAAATCATTTTTCAAGACATGGAGGACGGAATGTACTCGAAGCAGAAACAGTCAAGCAGATAAGGCTCTTCGTAGACAATTTTACCATTAAACAAATCTGCCTCATCTACGTGAACAAGAACTCCAATGAACAGTATGTTGGATATGCTCAACACCCACTCTGTGCCTTTGCAGTAGGATGCTAGATTTAAATAAGGATCATTTTCCTGAGCTGGGGACCGACTGTGTCACTGGGTGCAGAGAGATTTATGTACAGTTTTTCTTATATTCGGTTCCTTAAGAGAAAATGGTCAGTATGCTAATATTGTTATTTCTAAATGTCTGGCAGCAATTGTGCTGACATGTAAGCAATCCCGACAAGTGAAGCTTCTAATGGTAAAATATCTCAATTAATATGACCGTAATGTTTTGTTCGGAGTCTGAAATCACGGCTGTTATTTTATTTTTATTTCAACATGTCCAGTAGCAGGTCATTTTATACGGTTTTGGACACAATTGGCCAAATACTAAAACGTTTTTGGTTAATGATGAATCATTTTCAGTCCTGTAATCACACATATAATGCCGAAGCTGTCTATTAATGTTTAATTATGGTAGAAGCAAAGCTTAATATGAAGCTTTTGTTATTAAAATAACAACATATAGATAAGAGAAACAGCTGAAGTTTGCAAAGTTTGGTATCTTAGTTAGTTACCTTCAGTGCCTTCTGGTTAGTAGACAATCATTGGTTTTGAAAGTTGTAAAAGTGTCCCAGACTGTACGTGTTGAACTTCTTATCACTCTTAGAATCCGCTGTATTCACTAACCAAACACACTTTAGTCGGGCACAAGGGTATGCTGATAGCATTTCACTGTGTATCTGTAGAGCATGAAGCGATGTGAAAACAGCATGCTGCCTGTAGTGCACTTGTTTTAAATTGTCATTTGTGGAATGTAGATAGACAACACTTTATTTGTTCAGTTTTTACTGTATGTACCCTTATAAACTTTAACCCTTCTAATCATACCAGATATCCATACAAGAAAAGTAGCTGCCCCAATTCACTGCAGACTAAAATGACTACGAATCAGATTTAGATTAGACTGAGCTTTTGTTTTCCCCCTAGACCATTTATTCAACCATGGTAAAAAAAAAAAGCAACTTGTCTGTTAAAAGCTAAATGAAGGGAGAAGATTGTATTTAGTCCAAGTTAGTTTGACTCTTATTAACATAATGTTCCCATTATTTCATTGCTGTCTTTTGCCTATTTTTCTTTTTGTTCCTTTGAAGCAGATCAAACTACCTTGGGCATCTGAGTTTGTACACATGACATCTAGCTTGTAACAGACTTACGTGTATGAATATAGCAGTGCAAAAACCACTTGTACACAAGACTGTGAATCTAAATCAAGTCTGGTTATTTTTGTATTTGGCCAAAATCGTTATTGTGCCTTTTGTAATACTATATATCCATAAGAGAAGAATACAATTACATTTATATTTCAATGACAATGTACCCGTTTCAGAAGGTTTACATGCTTATCCTTTTGACCATGAGGCCTTTACTTTGTATTTCGTCTGAACATTTTTGCACAGATGTTTTGTATTGCAAAATCATTTATTAAATGATGTTGTTTGGTTAAACTTTGAGTACATTTGTTTGAATAATCAATAGGTCTTTATAACTCATTTGTTGGGTTTTGTGATTTTTCAAATGAGCTTTGGCTTGGTGATCAGGGTTGTAATTGCAGTATGAATCCACTAGGTCTCACCAAATGACCATTCCTGTGGATGTTCAGCCTTTAATTGTAATGACCATTGTTGACCAGGTGGTGGTGCCCTTTATCTGTTTGATTTGTGTAGGTTTGAGCCATAGGTTTGAGCGTAAAAAAAGCTGGAAATAATATAAGTCCAGCTAGAATTTGGCAAAGATCAAAAAATGACTAGTGTATGCTTACTCGAGTGTGTGTTTTTTCCTCTAGATTCCTGCTCAAACTTTCATTTTGCACAAAATGCTTTGTGAGTAAGTGAGTGTGGCTGTGAGTATGAACTGTACTCTATATGCATGTAAAAAAAAAGTTTTATTTCTGTACATATATAGAGATCATTATTTGTGCACACGGCCGTCTGGTTTAAGATTTGTGTGAACATATAAAAGCAGACAAGTGTTCTTAATCACCAACACACCATGTTAAACATCCTTTTATTATTATGCATTGTTAAAGGGATTTTTTCGGTGCTATACCTAAATGACATAAACCGATTTTCTAATTAATGTTATGGTATTTAGCCATTTAGATTGTTTAGTTGCCAGGCTTTGCTATAACTACTTCAGAGCACTGGTTCCCGACCTTCTTGACTTTTGACTTCTTAATGTGTTCTTGTGACCTGTCATCGGTTTGCATGTGATTACAAGTTATGATCATTTTTTAGCAAAGATTGATTTTCCCTCGGAGATTAAAATAGTTTCTGGAAAAAGATACTACATAGCTTTTAGTGATTTTCTTATTATCAATTTTCTTCAGAAAATACTTTTATGGGCACATAAAATCTAACAAGTTTATTGAAATTCACATGAGGGGCGTGACATACTTACGTTTTGTTTGTAATGTGCGTAATATATCCAAGATAATATGAAGGTGAGCCTTTCATTCTCTCCCACCATCTTAAGTGTGTAAAGTGGAGTAAAGGTCCTAATTGTAATTTTTTACCACTTCTGAATTCACGTAAACAGACTACTCTCACACTCTGTATGATCGGTGTAATGGGGATGGGTGTGTCCTGTCCTGATGCTAAAATAGGGGGATTACTTCCTGTGACTAGTGTGTAGCTGAGGACGACCACTCCCATGACAGCAGAGCCCTAAGGGCGCTCTCTGCTTAAGCCTCTTGAGTTCAGGGTGTGATAGGGTGTGATTTGCCTTGAAAGCAAAACAGCGACCAAAGAAGATAATGATTTGGCTTTAAGAAAAAGGGATGGATGCATAAATGGAGGAAGGAGAAGTATACAGCTATACAAGTGCATTGAAAGATCAAAACAAAAGGCACTAGTGACTTAAAGGTAGAGCATACAGCAGAGGGATAGTCCATTTACATATAAAGCCCCATCAAAATATCTTAAAATTGTACTTATGTGGAAAACTGGATGATTTATCACTCCTGCTTGTGAAAGCTGAAGGCATATGAAGACAGAGAAGAAGCGATACAGATATATGTTGAGGAAGGGAGAGACAGGGAGAAGGATTCAGTTCCACCATCCTCTCGCTCTGCCATGGCAGCACTGGAAACCTCCAACAAACGCCTGATTGTTGAGGAACATGAGCTGTTTTTGTTGAAGGACTGACAGGCGCTTGACCTCTGCTGTCCGTGCTGCCACACACTGACCTTGGAGAGAGGAAGTCGAGAGAAGCCTTTGAACGATGTCAAGTGAACTACAGTGCCTTGTTTAATTTCACCCGAGGGGCTAGACAAAGCTGAGATAGGTCATCAGGAGTTTATAGTCATCCTCATGGTTCATGCTAATTGTTTTCTTCACAAAGTTAACGTTTATTTTCCTGGTCAACGTAAATGATTGTTTTGTATAAATTAGCTTGTAGAATGTTATCTAAAAAATATAAATTGTTGTCATTTGCTGGTCAACTTTTTAAATCTTACTTTGAAAACGTTTGTGTTCTCAAACATTGCTTTAAAGAATACAAGTTATAATATAGAAATAGTTTTCACCAAGATCTTCAATTCTCAAAGGCTGACAGAAATGCATCACAAATTTGCAGTTTTTGGGATCATACATTTGAATGTTTTTTTAACCAGACTAAGAGTGTGGAGCCATGCCCCCAACTCTGTTTGGCCAACATCCTGGTTTTTATCAGCTAAATGTATGCCATATTCACCTTCTTAATTAAGAGTGTTAGCATGCTATCATTTGCTTTAATTAGCATTAAACAAAAAGAGCCTACCGCTGAAGCTTTGGTATTTTGTCATAAGCCCAAGTATTGGTTTGATGATGACGCTAAAGGAAAAGTCAGGGTATCCATACTCTCAGGACCATGAATGTCTGAACAAAATATAATGGCCATCCGTCTAATACTTGTTGAGATATTTCTGTCTGTGAGAGAGACTGACATTGCCGCTTGTGTTTCTAAAACATACAACTGCAGACTGCAGACATCATCTGCTAAAGTGCTAAAGTACGGCCTTGTGCTAGCTGTGTCCGTGTCATCTTAAACTCATTGTTCAGGTCGAATGCATTCAGATGTTTTAAACATTAACAGTCCTCTTTATTATCAGACTGATGCCCGAATAGCCGCAGTCAGAAAGACGAAAGGAGAACAATAGAGTGAAAGATGGATCCACATTCCTTCTCTCCATTCATGCCTCAGATCGCAGGTCTGAGCTCACATGACCCCTCCCTAATAATGGCCAGTGTTCTGTGATAACATTTGTCACATCAGCTTAACATTAAAAAAAATGTTGCCATAAGAGTGTTGGCGTTGGAAACAAAGATGAGATTGTTATTGTGATCTCATTACAACAACATGTTGTTGAATGCAAACCGTTTCGGTTCAGTTGAAGAAACGTATTCGCCTCCTCGTGATTATTGCACATTCTCTTAAGCCACCCGAATGTGCATTTTTCCACTGCTATTTTAATGACCAAGTTTAAGGGAATAATTTCACAACACGTTTTAATGTTTGTCTAACAATGTTTGTGTGCTAGGAATAAAGCTAGAGCCAGCAGGTGGTTAGTTTAGTTTAGCATAAAGACTGAAAACAGGGTGAAGCAGTTTGTCTGGTTGTGTCACATTTCAGTTTTAGTACAGATTAAATTAAAAGATATAGTTTAGCGCTTTAGAGGCACTGGTACCAGCTCAGTGTTTCCAGTCCTTCTGCTAAACGTCTTGCTAGCCCTTCTTACATCAGCACGCATGATCAGTAGTGAAAGAAAATAAGTAGGCCTACACCGGGTAAACATGCTTTGATCGAGTATATCCATTTTATACATCTCCTATTCTTTCAATTAAGTACATTTATGTGATCGGTATGATAATTGTAAAGACTTATTCCTTACCACTTAGATTTGAATGTAGGCTATACTCTGTAGCCTATATGGCGCTGAGTATATCTGTCTTTAATCTCATTTTGAACTACAGGACTTGTTTATTTTTACATTCATTGGCACTTTTACTAAAGTAAAGGATATGAGTACTTCTTTCCACAATGGGCGTGAGAGTAGTATTGTTTTTTTTAAATTATTTACCTGTTGAGAATATAATGAAAAAGTGCATTTCTTTGAATAGTTTTGATGATGATGTGGTGGTCTTATCGAAATGTATAGTATAGTTCTGGGATTAAGGACATAAATAGCCCACAGCGAGTACCATACCTATAAATGGTGCATGTGGACAAAGAAGGATGTGTAGGCCAACATATATTTTTCCACAACATGCTAAAAGTAAAAGAACAAACATTATTGTATGTTCTCAACAATGTGCACATTTATATTTTGTGTAAATAGATACTTGCTTTAGGCTTCCTACATTTAAGATGATATTGCTATGCTTATTGATATGTGTTGGGCCATTAAAACCTACAATAACTGATTTTGTTGCCACTAGTTGCGGGCAGCGGAAGAACATTGCGACATTCATGTGGAGTTTTGTTCCTGGTCCGCTGATGAATGTTTGTCCAGGCAGTATTCACTCACTTTTCGCTCTGTTTTGGTTACAACCAACCACGGTATAATACTCTTAAGTTGTTTTAAATGGTCCACTTTTTTGCTATACACTGGGTTGTGATTGTCTAATTGTTGATGAGTACGTTTTTCAGATTGGAGCACATAAACACAGCCCAAAGTCATACTGCCAACAGTGGGATCAACATATTCAACAGTCTCTTACCAGTGAATAGCTCGGCAAAACCTGCGATCTAAAAGTGATCCACTTTATTCATGACTTCAATCTGTTTTGGGATGCAGGCATATTTTCAAGGCAGAGAGATTCCACCCAAGTAGTCCTGAAGACCTATGTACTGATAGGCCACTCTTGGTTTAGCCTGGGACACTCATCAGCCAGGCCTAAAATGATGCACACTGACAGGCAGCTGCCCCAACTCCACAAAGAACAAACAGCACAGCTACAATTTTACCTCCATTGGGATTCACTGGTAAACTAGAATCACTGCACAGGACAAAAACAGCCAGTGTCCCATTTCCATTAGACAGAAGCAAAACTATTTGCTTAACTTGTAATCACTAAATCATACAATTCATGTAAAAAGGTCCGTTCCTCCATATCATGTATACAGTCTGTATTGTCCTGGCTTCCTCTTAAAACCAATAATTGAATTATCTCTCAGATTTTATTTTGCATTGTACAATATGTAATCGTTTAAATTGAATACACTCTTTCCCCCTTTTTCTATTATTCCTCCCCCCTTAACTCTACCCTCACTCACCTTCTCCTTTCCTCTCCCAATCTTTGCTCTCCTTCACTTTTCTCCTCCCCTCTCCTCCACTCCACACAGACTCTCTATCTAATAATCCATCCATCTTTGTGGTGGAATGAAGGTTTAATGCTTTCCATCTGTTTGTGTCAGCGGTGGGGCTCTAATGGCAAGCCCTGCCACTCTTTATTCATCCCCCCCTTTCTCCACTTCAACTACTTTTCAACAAAACCCCCAAGTCTGGTTCCACTTAGCCTTTAAGATCTCTCCACGGTGGGGCCCCTCTTGGCCTGAGGCCGCAGGGGGAGGTCAGTTTGGCCCCTGGAGCCTAGAGATTCTAGGTCACTTTGAAATTAAAGAGTGAGTCAATTAATCATACATAAAGTTTATGTTACAAAACACAGAATATTCGGCATCAAAACAAACCAAAAATGTTTTATCAACTGCAGATTAGAAGTGATTTTAAAACACATAACTTAAATGTATCACCTCACATCAGCAAATGTGTGGAAATCTTTCCAATTTAAAGTGTGGATGGTTCTCAGGTTCCTTCAGAAAGTACTAGTATTTCAAAAAATATGAGATTACTGTAGAGGATTGGCATGAGCCACTGTTTAGTTGCTCAAACAAATGTTAACATTGACATAACACAGATTATTGTGTATTAAGTGCAATCCAAAAAACACTGCAATCTACAAATTGCTCTCTGGCATTATGTGAAGTGACATTACAGTGTGTTCTTGAAGTGTTTTGAATGAAATGGTTTTTTAAGTTCCAAAATGCTGAAAAATATTACATTTGAAATGGAAATTTGAGACACTTACTTACTTAAAGATTACTGCATCCATGACAACAGATGTGCTGAAACAATCTATAGAAAGTAAATAAAAAACATTTGATTTGTTACTGCACAATATTAAATGTAATCTTAAAACCCACATTTACAGCATGGCCTTTTCTATATTTTTAAGAATATTTTTTTAATATTTATATATATTTTATAAAACATTTGTTTATATCATACATATATGAATGCTGTTTATTTTTTGTCATTGCCCTATAACATCTATATCTCTATAAACAACCTATTATTTATTAAACATTCATAAAAATGTCAGTATTTTTCCCACATTTTATAAACTGGTCAACATGATTGCGCAAAAGGGAATATTGACAGTAATACAGACTTAAATTATCTTTGTTTGCTGCTCTTATCCATGCATTATAATTATTAATGTATTTACAATAACAATACAACTTAAACGTAATATGCATTGAACATTTAAAAAAATGCAGTGTATAGGATTTATTTTGGTTAACATTTTTCTTCTTCTTGTGTTTTTTTTTTTCAAATTCTCGTCTTGTGCAATAAATGATGCAAGTGTGATCAGACCACCCAGTGAGACAACGCGTGGCATGTGGACTATGACAGTGATGAAAGAAAGACTAATTGTATAGTGGGCAGCCCAAACTCTGCAGGAGATGTTACACTATAATACATCTTGTCATGGTGAAGGAATGCACCAGTGCCATCAAAGGGTAAATCCACCCAAAAACTAAATACAGCCTCATGTTGTTCCTCTGATCTTGAAACACTTTCATCAGAGATGTTGAGCCTGAAACGTGTATGTTAGCTGGAGACAAGAAAAAGCAGGGCTTGAGGCTGGAATGCTGATGAAACTATAGCTGGACTCCAACATCAGCCTTTTTTATAATTATTAAAGAGAAATATTGCATGGGGATTCTTGTATAGGGTGGAATTGTGCTGGGTCACCAGAAGTCCTTCATTTTAACAAATAAATGGAAGAAATGGCTTTAGGGAGGTTTGCTTTTTATAGCGGGCAGTAAGTCATCCAAACAGTGCTGTGCTCTGAGAAATGCTCCGTCTTTTATTTCCCCTCTTACACTGTGACTGATGAAATACTGCAGTCTCCACAGAACTGCCTTTGTGAAAATGTCCTAATGTGGATTGAAGGCTGCGAGTGTGTTGTGCACATTAGGCTCAAGGTCTCTTTCAACTCCACTGTGCATAATTATTGTGAAGATCAGATATGTGATTATGATCGGTCACCCATTTCCTGGTGTTAACGCTGTGAATGGATGCCTTTGCAGTATTTAAAGCAACTGCAGCGGTATTGTCATGCATTAGTCTGACATTTTTGGGAAATACTTGTTCAATTCCTTCCCAAGAGTCAGATGAGAGGATAACAACAAGTCTCATGTCGCTGAGAGGTTACAGTCAGAAGATAGTTAGCTTTTTCTACTTTAAACCCTTGAAATAGAAACAGCTTGCCATGTTTTGTTTTTAGCTTGTTTCCACTGCTCCCAGTCTTAATGATAAGCGAATAATAAGCCAATATACATATATACATTGATACCCAGGATTTGAAAATCAGAGATCTGTGTACAAGTGTGAGTGAATGTGAATGTTCTGATTAATATTTTATATATACCTGTGTGAAAACAGGATGACAGTCACACACAACACAGCATATTTCCCGAGCTCTTCTCCTCTGCCTCCTCCCATCTCCCTCTTCCTGTTCTCCCCTCTCTGCTCCTTTTATCTCCTCTCTCCCCTCCTCTTTTGATATATTTTTTTTTTAGGTCTGTGTTTGTAGGCTACTTGTATTCAACACACAATCATACACACAAATGTACACATATTCAAATACATGAAACAACATTTATCATTATCGGTCCCGACCAGCAGGCAGCTTTGTAATCACAATGTTGTTTATGTGTGTTGGGTGTCACACACACACACACACACACACACACACACACACACACACACACACACACACACACACACACACACACACACACACACAGATGTCAAACACAGCACTGCACAAAGCCACAGCCACAGTTTTGAATAGAGCCAGAAATAGCATTGGTTTTGACTTGGAATCGGCTTAAGTCTTCAAAGATAATTTTTTGATGTAGCAAAGGGAGTGAGAGACTGAGAGAAGGAGGAAGGGGACAAAAACTGAGCAGAGAACAGAGCAGATCTGGTTCTCATATCCAGCTGTAAAAAAGGGGGGCAAAAAACTTCAAAGACTCAAGTTGCCATGGTAACTGTATGCCCCGTGCTCAGACACAGATGTAGCAAATGTATTCAGAGAAATTGGTGACAGCAGAGGAGAAGTGTGTGTGTGTGTGTGTGTGTGTGTGTGTGTGTGTGTGTGTGTGTGTGTGTGTGTGTGTGTGTGTGTGTGTGTGTGTGTGTGTGTGTGTGTGTGTGTGTGTGTGTGTGTGTGTGTGTGTGTGTGTGTGTGTGTGTGTGTGTGTGTGTGTGTGTGTGTGCGCAGTCGACCTGGTCTGTTACTTGTTTAAAAAAAAAAACAATATCACTTTCTTCTTCCTTTGTTGCTCTCCAGCTAATGTAGCTAATTAAAATCCAATAGTGCTAGCAGCTAATGCTTCATATGATTCCCTAAGTATTATCTGGCAGCGTCTTCATGTTTTCTCTGTATTCATGTTTTGGAGCTTGTTCCCTGTAATTACGACATGCTATCTCTTTATAGCTAGTGGGTCTAAATACCAGTTGTAATCAGATCCATCTCCCAGTCAGTTTTTTTCTTTTTCTTGTTTGTGCAGACCCAGTTTTGCCAGTGTTGCTGCTCTTTAATTGACTGTGACATGGATTTTCTAAGCACAAGCTAAACATTAATTACATATGAGCTAAAGTACCAAGAGACAGAAGTTGCTGTGTGTACAGGTTGAATTTCCATTCATTTATTAGATCTGCTTTGATGCAATCATTTTCACATTTCTAGTATGTCAATCTGTGACATTGACAGCCCACCACTTTTGGCCACACTGAAATATATTAGATTGCCAATGAAATGTGGCACACATTTATATCTACCTCAGGTCTCAGGCTTTGAGAGTGAATTCACAAATCAGAAATATATTTTTGCCTTGCATCATGACAAGAGGCGAGCATACAGATTCAAACAAACATGGAGGAATTAATCATCTTTAATACTATTTAATCAAGCAGACCTCAAATGAGTTGTATACATTATGTTTTGAGTAGGGTCACGATACCAGAAATGTAGTAGAGCGTCTGTAGCCTATGCCAATACAGTGACATTACAGTATTGATTCCAACTTGAAACCATTGTAAAATAATAATAAATCCCATGATGTTTTAACGTAGGCCTATAGGTTATCATTTCCTCTCTTATATGTATTCTTTATGAAACAACTGTACACTTCTTTAGGTTTACAATAATACATTTGAACATGTCATGGCAACTTGAACACTAGGCAATATACATGTTCAGAATAGAGCTTGAATGCACCCTAATACAAGTCAATAGCAGCTCCGAAACCGGCTGCTAGAAACTAACGAGCCAATTTCAACGTGGATTTGTTGCTAAAAGGGAACCATTAGCAGGACAATACGAGCTGCGTGTCCCGACTTTGTACTGTGTGCGCAGCGAAAACGCGTTTAATTATTTATACTACATGGTCCATATCTTAAATATAAATAATACCTTCTGAGTTTTTCTTTTGAAGGTAATAAATACATATAAACACAATAACAGGACATTAGGATTCAAAGACTTTGCCCCAACCGGGTGTCGAACCTGATAACAGAAGAAATATCAGCTGGCTAAGACAGTGGTTCAGCACCATCAGTAATGCTGCGATTTTATTGGCTGTCACTCTATACCACCTAAGCACGACTTGCCCAATGCTGCGATTTTATTGGCTGTCACTCTATACCACCTAAGCACGACTTGCCAGCGAGGAGACGCCGTCGATAGTTTTCAGCCGTAGTCTATTATTGCATACAATTCGTAACATATCACGTTTTACGATTTTTGGCATAGCCTATCTTTGTATTTACTATTTGATAAAGTAACGTCAAACGTTAAGAGTTTAAATGTGATTTTATATTCTACATACTAAATAATGACATTTCTTTAGATCTTTTACTTTATAAATAGTTGCTGTTGTATCTGCGCCGCTAGTGTAGTGGTATCATGCAAGATTCCCATTCTTGCGACCCGGGTTCGATTCCCGGGCGGTGCATGTATTTTGGTTATTGGTGTTTTTGGTATAGATTGCATACATATCTATAAATACAAGCATCATATTCAACTTATTTACTTGTTCTGTTGAGCGTACATTGAGAGCAACTAAACACAAGAGTCAGCTTCTTTATATCTAAGGATGCATAGTGGTTGTTCAGAATTTATATTCATACATGTGTGAGAAAGTCATGTAAAAAAAAAAGGTAAATGGGCCTACTAAGCCATTTGCACAGGGCCATTTAAAATAGTGCTGCATGTTCATATGGTCAACAGATATTATTTAGCCTAAAGCTGTGTTTTCATGCCCGTCTGTGACACCTGAGCAATGTGAGCTTCTTTGCCTTTTTACTCTGTTTCTTTCTGTTCTTCTTTCTCGCTCTTCTTTCATAGCTGTATGATCACAGGGGTCTGACATGCATTAAAACGAACTGGGTATAGCTAGTTTGTCCCCGGAGCGTTTCCTGTCTGGAGATGGATGGATGCCCAGAGACTCTAAAGCTTAAGCTCTGATGCTGCCAGTGACTAAGTCAGCTCTGTTTACGCCTAAAATGATTTCTGTTTCTACTTTAGATGATTACTGAGTTGCCATTTTGAGCCCCGGTGATCATCCTTGTTTAGAGCTTTGAAAGTGTGAGGCATACATGTGGATAGTACATTAATGGACTTATTGTAACCTTCTGGCTTGTGCCGTTCTTCCTCTTTTTCTTTCTGATTAGACGATTCTTTTCTTCATCATGATGATGTCTAAACTGAGGAGTCTTATGAGCAGCTGTCACCAAAACATTTCCTTTGAATGGTTTGAGGCTGACCCAAGACAAAGCTGAGAAGAGGTGGCAAAGAGCAGCGGTGGGGACACTCATGTACTGTAATTCATCATAAGCAATATCAACTGTCATGCTACCAAGTCATTCAACTAACCAATACAAATGTGAAGCAAGCATTACAATGTTATCTTATATATTTAAAAAAAATAGGAATATTTTTTTCTTGAATGAGGTGTGCATCTTTTGCTAAGTGTTTTAAAATTAAAGGAAACAAGTGTATTTTTTATCAAATATACTTAGTAAGTATGTGTGGGCCTGTAGTCTACACGTATTAAGAAACAGGATTATAGCATTAAGATATAAAGAGGAGATACAACAAAAGTCAAACAAGAGTAGGAGTAAAACTAAAACAATCATCTCACTTTTTACTAAAATATGTACCTAATCTAGTGGATATTTGTGTGCCTTTTCTGCATTGGTGGTAATTTCTACCTGTGTACACAACCAACTATGTTATGTAAGTGCCTTGATTTGCCAAGAACAGTTTAGCTGTAAACGCTTAACAAACCTTTATACAACCCCTTTGTTTACTGATTATTGTGACTGGGAACTTTCATGCTAAGTCATTTGCATTGCCTTTGGCTTTATATAACCTGGTTTTAGCATTGTCTACTTACCTACTACAGTAGAACACTCTTATATCAGAGACTGTGTAACCTTACTGAATCCGGCTTAAAATCTAATCTCGACTTCCCCAGCTAACCGGTAACATGAGATCCTTAGCCAAATATTTCCTGGTCAAGTGTGATACAATTCTCTCTCAGTCAGAGCTGCCTTTGAAGCCAGATGTGAAACCCCGGAGTCTTCCTGTCTTGCTTTAAGCAGGACCTCCCCGCATCTTTCCCCAAAACCTGTGTACCTATTTAATATATTCAAAACCCTGAATCCTAGACTAATCAGCCTTAATTTCTCTCCTTTATCTTCCCAAAACAGGTGGCTTTGTGGGTCTTGGCTGTAATTAAAATAATGCAAATGGGGTAATCCTGTAAGACCAATAATTCTTCCTCCATTAATAAAAACACCCTACCCGTTTTCTTGTGTACTGAAATATTTTGCCCTGAATAAACCAGCAGATCCCTCCCCACAGAGACATGCCAGTCAGACAGCCAGTTAGGAGGAGTTATTTCACAGACAGATGCATTGCTTTTGCTGAGCGGCAGACTGAAAATGATCCTAGAGATTGAGTGAAAAAACAACGAGAGCAAGTCAAATTAGTGCCATGTATCTTACTGATTTATAAGCCAATTATTTGTGTAGTAACGGATGGATTTGGAGATGCCTTTTATCTTTTTTAGAAGTCCCATCTTATTGGTAACCTTGGCGAGGTGTAGACATAAAATGAAAGCTACTGCAATAGTCAAATTCAGCCTAAACGTATTCTTCATTTCAGAATTTACAATTATAACAACATTTTAAATAACTTCTCTAAGTTTAGTACTTTATGAAGTCCTTAAACCAATAGGCCCTCATCTTAATTTAAATTCAGGATGCAAAATTGCACACACACACACACACACACACACACACACACACACACACACACACACACACACACACACACACACACACACACACACACACACACACACACACACACACACACACACACACACACACACACACACACACACACACACACACACACACACACACACACACACACACACACATGTCAAGGGGTGAACTCTGAGGCATGAACTCAAATGCACAACTCAGACTCAGACTCGGGTGGTATTCAAAAATAAAGTCTTTACTGGAATTTACACAGCAACAAAAACAAGAAACACAAAATCACTCCTCCGAGGAAAAACTAAATGCAATAATCGTGAGCATGAGAAAACGGGATACGACCATGGAGCAGGCTTGAACGTGGTCATGAATAAGAAACGGACTGGCACTGGACAGGTGGGGACTAACACGATATATACACAAGGTGAGGGGAACAGGTGGAAACAATCAGGGCGGGGAAACCAATCACGAACACAGGAGACACATAGGGAGCTGACAAAACTAATATAAAGAATAAACTTTCATGATAAGTTTCCGATACATGACAACACACACACACACACACACACACACACACACACACACACACACACACACACACACACACACACACACACACACACACACACACACACACACACACACACACACACACACACACACAGACACAGACACAGACACACAAAAACAGGTTCAGAAGGTTTTAAGAAATGCTCCAAACTCATAAACACTGACAGCAGCAGAGCTTTGATGAGGCCAGCTCTGCCTCTGTGGCAGAGAGGAGAGGAGAAATTGACCATATCATTTTGCGGCATTTAGATGTTACTTTGAATTATTTTACTCTGCTTCTCATTATGTAAATTCATAAACTATTTATAATGTTTGCACAAGGATCTATATATACAATGTTCTACTGTGCAAATATTGCAACCAATTCAGGAAATTAGTTCCCTTAAAAAACAGTCACTATTTGTGTGCATAAAAAAAGAGTGTGTTGCAAACAAACTACACTTTCATCTGTTGCACTGAAATATGAAGGTGAAACAACACAACGCCTACAAAACAGGGATTTTCTGGGGAACTGATAATGCATGTGGCGCGCACACACACACACACACACACACACACACACACACACACACACACGCTCACGCACACGCGCACACACACACACAGTGCGTTTGGCCACTTAACAAACATCCTTGTGTTTGTAAGTGTCTAAAAGAGTCTGACGGCCATGCAAACATCTGACTGCGTCTGCAGCCAAAGACACAGACAGACGACTCATTCAGGAGCAGAGTAAAGTCAGGGACCCTTTTCCTTCTGCAGATCCCTGGCTTGCAAAGGTCCACAGCATCAATCACACTTGTATTTCATAAGCAATAACATCCATATGAATTCAATGTTGAGAACACAATTAAAGCAAATAAACAGTTTTGGCAAAGAAAGAAGTGGTTCGTATTATAAAGCACATCCTGAAAAAAACCCAGTTGGCATATTATATTAATATTTTCCTTGAGAATTATTCACATTGTCTTCTAGCTTATTCAGTGAACTACTTCCACTAAAGTATGGAGCTTTACTGTATCCAATGTAACAATAGGATGTTGTTAGACATCACAGATAAAAAATACTCCTTCATTTTACAGATGACATCTCAGGTACACGGCATTGAAGATATTTTGGCTTCATAGTGGAACCATCATATCATGGTGGGCATTCAGGGCATTTTCTGACAGAGCCAACATAATTTACTAAGCTTAAAAAGTAAATCTCTTTGACAACTTCAGTTTGTTAAACAGGATAAACCCCATTATTACAGAACAAACAGCCATGTATGGATTAATGGATGGCATTAATTTGGCCTCCAGTGAGACTGTAAGGAATCTTGGTGTTATATTTGATCAGGATTTATCCTTTAACGCCCACATAAAATCAATCTCAAGGACCGCCTACTTCCATCTACGCAACATTGCCAAAATTAGGCATATCTTGCCTCAAAAAGATGCAGAGAAACTAGTTCATGCATTTGTTTCTTCCAGGCTGGATTATTGTAACTCTTTATTATCAGGGTGTACCAAGACATCAGTCAAGTCGCTTCAGCTGATTCAAAATGCTGCAGCTCGTGTACTAACCAGAGTTAGGAAAAGGGACCACATTACTTCTGTTCTGGCTGCCTTACACTGGCTCTCATAGAACACAGGATAGAATTGAAAATTCTTCTTCTCGCCTACAAAGCCCTTAATGGGCAGGCGCCATCTTACCTTAAATAACTCATTATACCCTACTACTGTCCTATTAGGGCATTGCGTTCCAAGAATGCAGGGTTGTTGGTTGTTCCTAGAGTCTCTAAAAGTACAATGGGAGCCAGAGCCTTTTCTTATCAAGCTCCACTTTTGTGGAATCAGCTTCCAGTTTGTGTTCGGGCGGCAGACGGCCTATCCGTTTTTAAGAGTACGCTTAAGACCTTCCTTTTTGATAAAGCTTATAGTGATAAAATAAAAATAATCTAATAAGAGTGCATTGACGTAGATACGTTGTGCCTCTTCACCTATACATTTTAGTTTTTACTCTTTCACTTAAATCCTAAAAACGTAGATCTTATATTTAAAACTTTATCCAAACCTTTCCCTTCTCTGACCTCTCGAGGTGTATTAGAGGGTAACAGGTTGCAGAGAACGCCTAGGCCGGCCGGGGAGTGTGGAACGTAGCCACTGACCTACTCCTATACCTCTAACCAATTCAGGTTCCAGTGGGGACCTTTTTCCCTGTGTGTGCCATCCTCTGTTTCCACTTGTTACTTGCTACCCTTTTCCCTCAACCTATCCTACGGGAGTGCATGTATGTAGACACGTTAGTTTAGCTGCTATAGGCTTGGACTGTTGGGGGGGGGCACCTTACTCCGTCTTTCTGGCTGTTTGTACCTGTGTACTCTCAGGTTCCGATTAACCCAGCTTCCCCCAAATCTATACCGATTTACACACGGCATCTATTGCATGTCTGTCCGTCCTGGGAGAGGGATCCCTCCTCTGTTGCTCTCCCTGAGGTTTCTCCCATTTTCCCCTTTAAACTTTGCAGTGAGAAATGAAAATTTGAATTGCTCAAATGAACAAGCCTCACAGCCAAAGTGAAACAAAAGCCCGAACTGGATTCTCACAGGAGTGGAGTCTCTGCTGGTAGGTAAACCACTTTGTTCCAAAAAGCATTTACAACACTGACCCTGTATCAAAAGAGAAAGACTAAAGTATGCAGTTGGTGGGTTTATCATTAATCCAGTAGGTATCTTGAAACAAGGGAATACAAGTAAATGTGGAGTTAACATTAAAAAGGCTAAAATCATTGCATTCTAGGCCCTTACAAATGGGTAAGTAATGGCAAGTCATCGATATGATTAATGGCATTTAGATCATGTTCTCTGGATTTATTTGTGGGAAATAAGGGTTTAAGAAAACTGCAGAGAAAATCTTCTAAATGCATTTTATCGGCAAATTCCATAATTGTTATACCCAGTTTGTTTAAATGTGAGTTGCAGATCTTTTCCGACCTGATATTCCGTTTCCCCATTAAAATCTCATCTGGAGGTTTTCATACTAGGAGTGTTCAGTCCGACTCTTTATTTGTAAGCAGTTTTATGATTTTGTGTTAGCCTACTTATTTACCGACTCAAGTAAACCATTTGAAATGTGTGAATTATGTGCTTCCTAACCTTTGAACTGCTTTGTGGAAACATTTTATTTCTGGAGACAGAGACATTATTTCTAAAGATGTTAAAAATGCTTGCTTTATACATCCATGGTGGTGTAGAAGTCGCGGTGCATTAAAGGAACATATGGCATTTCTCGGATTTAGCGAGATTGTCGCTAACTTTACAAACAGGTTGATGGAAAAAAAATTAACGTCCTTGTTTCTCTAGTTTGATTAAATAATCTAACTTTTTTTGTGGTCTATGCACTATTTGCAGGGCCATTCCACGGCAGCTGTTTTTACCACTGTGTGTTTTCCCAGCAGCAGTTGAAGGCGCCATGAAAGCCCGATCCGGAGATCCAGGCGCCGGGAGGACTCTTGTGTTTCCACGCCTCCCACTTTCACCCCCATTGTGGTGAATCTCCGGCTCACACACACTTTGCCAGACTTCCAGGAGTTGGAGCGACTAACCGAGGGCGGAACACCGACAACGTGAAAAAAGAAAACTCGTGTCTTGTTTCCCGCATGGATCTACTTTCTTCTCTGGAAGGGTTTCGTGGAGCTGCAATGGTTTGTGTTGCTGGGAATGTTGGACACTTGTACCCAAGATAAATGGCACACGTTCTCTACGTTGCAAAGTTGTAAAAGTAGTTTCCCTTGAAGTTTTTTTTCCGCCACCAGCTCAGACTTCGTGTTTCTCCAGGACCCACAGCCATCATGGCGAGGAGGACGGGGGAGAAACCGCTGCTTTTGACGCCGGTTACACGCGCTGCTTTTCGGGATAAACGCCTTCGGTTTCACAGGGGCTTGTTGGCTTTTTCGTGGAGCTTCGTTTTAATCTGCTTGGCTCTTTCATGTGGATATTGCAGAGCAGAGACGGAGTTTTCCATCCTGGAAGAAGCTCAAGTTTTGGCGGATCAGATGAAAAGGCTGTCCTCACAGGAGCTGGGAGTCTTTACTATGCAGGTACACGTTGGGGAGAAATGTGTTAAAATCGTGTGTGTAAAACTGAAAGATATTCCTCCGCCGCTTAGAGTTAAAGGGATTTAAATAGTCAGACTGATTTAAACAGCATAGTAAAACACCAAAACGATAATCATGGAAACTTTGTTGACAGAATATTTTTTACAATCTTACCAAACAATGAGCTATTTTGTCACCAGTCCAACCACAAGTGCTTTGAAGTTGGGACCCATTTATCTGGGACATCTACACGCTGTAGATTTGGTGTTGTGGGGGGCTTGTGTTTCTCCTTTTTTACACCATGAGCTGCTGAAAAGCGATTTTTTTTATAAAAGTCAGGTGTGTGTGGGATTGCATGTGTCTGCTGAAAAGGTGAATACATTGTCGCCTACATTGATCATCATGAAAATCAGTCATGCAGTAACATTTGGTTGTGGATTGGCCCTTATCCAACAACATTATACCTTTGCCTGGTTATAAAGATGCTTACATCATTGTGCAGATAAAAACGCTGGTTATAATTTAACAATGTGTCTGAGATATGTGCTATTTAATAAATGTAATTTATTATTATTATTATTTAGGTCTCCTGGACATCCAATAACAGGAATACATCTGTTTTGTCTAAGTTTCAATGATCAGGTAATCCTTTGATGAATATTTTGGAGTAATTGAATAGTTGTTTGTTAAATATAAAATTATCAGAAGCTAGTGAAAAATGCAAATTACAGGTTTCCAGGGATCACATTGCTTGTTATTTTCGATCATGAGTTTATAACAAAAACATATTTAGTTTAATTATATGAAAGGGAGAAAAGCAGTAAATAGAGTGGGACATTTTGGCCTAATGGATGACTTGAATCAGAACAGCCTACTATTAACAATTTTTTTTTTTTTTTAACCAGAAGTGAGATGGTTCGTGCTTTTGTATGCGTTTTGAAAAAAAATCTTTGTTGGAGACAAACCATTTTCTCATAATGCTGATAAGTGTGATCTACATGATGATGATTGATTATCATCGTGATTAGACGATTGACAAAATGTAAATTGTTTAATTGAAAGCTATTTTAATGCAATTATCTGCCGGTTTACTTTCAAGTATTTGAGTTAGAGCTGTAACAACTCATCTATAGCTTTATCAGTTGGAAAACAGAACATTTAGCTGTAACTATTTTGAAGAAATAAAATTGATTCAAATACATTTGAAAGCAAAATGGCCAGACAATTCTTCGTTCTACCCTTCTCACTTCTGATGATCTACTGTGTTTTGTGATTTATAAACTGAATGTTGTGGGCATTGGATTGCTCTTAATACCAACTACACACGTTTATTACCATTTCCTAGCATTTCTTTCAAACCAAACGATAAATCAGGAATGAAAATAATAGTTTGGTGCAGCCATGATTTACTTTAAACACATGTGAAAACAAGGAAAACACTTCTTTGCCAGCCCATGCGTGCAGACTGCAGACCAGCGTTGAGTCACCAAATGGCAGGAGGTGCAGTGGCTGGTGTGAGGGGGGTGTTTAGCACTTCAGAGGCAGAGGAGCTCACAGGCCCTGAACACAGAGGCGAGGCGGTGGGGGAGGGGGGGCACTGCCCCCAAATGGTGTTTCATCTTCTCCGCTTCCACACTGGGTCGCCTTCATCCCGGCTCTAGGAGTCGGCTTTGAGGGTTTCCTCTGATCCCCCTGGATCCGCCTCTGTCACCGCTCATCCTCCCCGAGCTCCAGTTTGTGTCTCGTTCATGTTCTCACCATCATTTTCTCTGCTGTTTGTGCATTTGGTCCTTTTTGCTCAGTATTATTCTGGTCCTGCTTATAGTCAATTTACTCAACCCGCTTTTACACTCTGTCTATGCACATTCTGTCTTTGAGTTTTTCACATAGTAGTGTGAAACCGTCATCAGTTTTCAGGATGTGATAAAGGCAAAATCATTTTGGCCTTTTCACTCCATTTATTCTTAATGACATCATATCCGATTATTTTTTTTAACATGTTCCTTCTTTATCGTGGGACAACAGCTTTGAGGCAATCATGTTGTTGTACAAGCTGTGAAAGAGATGTGCATCCAGTAAAAACAGACTGCGTCTGCCTGTGAAAATAAAAGCAGGAATCTGTTGGCCATGCTGTCTGTGGACACCTGCTCTGATGCTCAGATGTGGTCAGACTGCAGTCTGCAGGTGTGTCTGTTGTTGAACTAGATTTCACTTTATCTTTCTGTCTCTTAAGGCAGTGATTTTCCACACCATAGAATGAGTTTGTATCCAAACAGCACTCCTTAAATAGTGATTGATTCCTGCTGACATAAATTATTTCTTAAAGGCATTTTGTTTGCTTTCTTTTTTCGGCACAATGACATCAACATTCAAAAGGTCACGCAGTATTATATTGGAGAAGATCTGAAGGATTTGTCATCAAGTAAGCATCCTGACTTCTCTGTTTAAAACGTAATTCTACCTCTCTCCGCTCCACCCCTCATTCTCTGGCAGATGTGTAATTTGAGGTTTTCCTTGTCGGTGCTTCTGAGTCACCGGGTCAACCTTGTTCAATCTGTCATTGAGTTACTCAATTATCAGGGGACACGGGGAGTACAGTCGACACTCTGTTCAAGCTGATAGAGAAACATCCTCTTTAAAAGTGACCTTTCTCATTCATCTCTTCAAAAATAGTTGTATATTATAAAGGTATTTTGCTACAGTCTATTAAAATCAGCTTAATCATAGATAAAGGTATTCAGTAGATTTTAATCAGACTATTGTATTTTCAAACTGTAACAGTTGGCAGTAATGAGTATGACACAACTGTTATTCCTGTCATTGACCTCAATTTATATTTGTTTGATAACAAATCTAAAAAGCAATTCAGTTTTGAATGTTTATTTGAAATGATTCATTCACAATTTTCTCACCACACATTTAGAAAAATCTAAAATATATCATTCTGAATGTTTTTTTTACACTCGAATCTCAGTGGTTGTTGTGAAGGTATAATATCTTCTCTGAGATATGTTGCTAATGACAATTTGTATCTGATTTTCTGCGGCTCAAATCAGGAGGGTTTTGCATGGCAATTTGGAATTGGTTCATCTTCTTTCCCTTTACTGTTTTATTAGAACATTGTCCTGATGCGTCTTGCTCAGTAGAGCCAGGGTCACAGTTACAGCAACACTAGGGTGGTCCTTAAAATTGAAAGTCCAAGCTCCAACCTCCAGAATTCATTCTATTAGTCGAGAAAACTCTCCTGGTGAATTTTTTCCTCAATCTGACAACATTTAACCCCCCCTCATCGACCTTGAAGTTTCACCCTGAGGATCCAAGAGAGACGCTTTTTATCTGGGAATAAATAGAGTTTATAAAGATTAAAATGAGAAGGAAAATAAAAAATGAAAATGAATAAAAACAATCCTTGAAAACAAGTGCCATTTATTCCCAAAATGTTTGCTTATAACTAGGGCTGTCAAACGATTACAATTTTTAATCAGATTAATCACAGCTTAAAAATGTACATTCGAACTATGTCCAAAATATGCCATTTCTTTATGTATATTGTTGTGGGAATGGAAAGATAAATGAAAGAAGGCGGATATATCCATTTAACATAGGCCTACAGTATGTATGTATGTTTATTATAACATTGTTCTGTGTGTCAAAATGAAAGACAGCCCGCACATACCTATCAATCATCAAACCGTGGGGTCTTATTTCACTACGTGTTGATTACTATCAAGCGCAAATGCGCTTTGTGACACAAGTGACGGTACGCATTTCAGATTGTTGCCGCGCATGCGTACCTGCGTACCAGTTATGTGCACCCCTGTACTACAGCATACTATTCTCCGTCGGGACTTCCTGCCACAACACCACGCCGTTATCTTGATTCTGATTGGCCAGAAGACATTATCAAAGATGTTCTATTGAGAAGACGATCACTACGTGACAAACGTTTTCAAAACAGTTTCTGGTTTTCGGTGATTCCAGACAAGTGGCTGCTGAAATCAATCTTACTAACTGCTGTCTGTGCAATTCTCGGCGCGAGTTGGCGGACTTTATTTTGCTTACTTTAACATCATTTTTCATGGTGAGGCTAAGCCATTTCTTGGTATGGGTGTAGCCCACCCCAGTCATACCCTGGCGCTGCCACTGGTGGGATGTATGGGGCGGGCCATTCTGCACATGCGTTAAATATTTTTAACGCAATTAATTCAGAAAATTAATTACCGCCGTTAACGCGATAATTTTAACATCATTACTTATAACACACAACAACATACAGTGTTTTATTCAGATTCAGATACCGTTGAATGCCATTTTTGCCACAAAGCTGCAACTAAGGATAAACTTCAAGGTTGATGAGGGAGGGGTAAATGCTGTTGGAATTTTAATAAAATTCACAAGGAGAGTTTTCTTGACTATGATAACGAATTCCAGTGGTTGGAGCTTAAAATAAATGAATTTGAAAATGTACCTCTCACGAAGGACCATCCTAAGCACCACATGCTTGATCTGTGGGAAACAAACTGCACTGCATACTGTAGCTTGTCACTAATGGAAACCAAAACAAGACCACTCATTGCTGTGTAAAAAGTCCCCCTCACTTGCTTTTACAGAGAGGGTACTATTATGCCCGTCTTCTGATTATTTACAAAGGGAATTTCAGTCAGTTTTAAGGGCCTTAATCCTCAGAGTAGTGTGGTTTGTTTTTGAGACTGGCTTTCCCAGTATCCCCGGCCTCCTAATTGAATATTGATAGTAATTTCAGGGCAATGGAGGTTTGGGCAGGAAGAGAGAAAATTGGGGCGTCTCCTGCACTGTCATTAGGGTGTGAATTTCTGAGTTGGGTTTGGTCCAAAAGCAACACCAGTTGAGGGGCTATCACAGAGCCCCAATTCCTGCTTTGTTGTTTTTGATTTAAGTTTGACTAGACTTTTTATTTGGCCTGTCTCAACGTATCTGGCGCATTTCCACTGCAGTGCGTAGCACGGTTTAAGCCTGCCGTGCCAAACCCGGCCCGTTTTTTGTTGTGTTTCCACTAGGGGTAGTTCCGGCTAACAGGTACCTTTTCACAGTTTTTCTGGCCTTCCAAAATCGTAGTTCTTTCCGGGCCAACAACCGGGCTGAATATGCTAAACTAGTGACGTGAGTGGCTACAACTACAACACAATAAACTTATTTTGCCGTGATTTAATTGTAATACACGTTTAAAAAATGATGCCGAAGTAACAACATGCTGATACTGGTTAGTAAAAACCATGAATTAATGCTTTGACAAGTCTGCAGACAGACGGCAGGCGAAAAACCTTTTTAAAATGCGTGCTTTCTGAATGGAGATCGGCTAAGCTAACGTTGTATATGCTCCGACCGTCCACACTCACAATAACGGCCAACATACATAAATAAACCAGCGACTGTATTCGCCATGAATGGAAACGCAGCATAAAGTGAGCGTACTAAGCCGTGCGAGGCCCTGCAGTGGAAATGCGCCCTTTTCCACCTGGCCATTCTTTCTCTTTTGTTAATTTTTGGCTGCTGTGTTGCCTCACTTTATAACTAATCCCTCGCAGAGATGGAGAGGCAGCCAGGGAGGAGGAGGAGGGTTAGAGGATGATACAGCAGGACATCAGAATTCCTGCTAGGTTCTCTGCAGCAAAGCTTCAAAGCCTTCTTGCTTCTTACTGCATTGCCTGCATGAATATGTGCTCAAACAGTCAAGGTTACCAACAGCCTAACAAGCCCTCTGCTACATGTTGGACTATTACTATCTCTCATTCAACCTCTACTTTTTGCTTTAAATGTATGTATGGACCGCTCTACATCCAGCCTGACATGCTGTAACACTCCATATGTTGACTGTATTGACAAGGGAATCAAAGGTCATATATTCCATGAAAGAAGAAAATATGAATGACATGTCTCTTCACAATTAGATCTAGAAATTCCTGCACTTAGTCTTTCTGAGGGTATAATGAGGCTGTTTTTTTTAAGCCCACCCCTCAGGTGCTTTATAACATTTCTGGGTTTGCTATAGCTTTAATAACCTGTGTTAATTTTTCATAACAAAGAGGACCATCGTGAGATTTGTTTGTTTTCGGAGTTTGGAGCCACACATGACGATATCATTTAGCCCACTTACACTAATGAAAAACACTTTCAGGTGTTTTCACTGCGTTACATATCTGTCAGGTTTTGAACTATGTAGGGATTTCTTCAGGCTGTTAAGCTACAGGTGCTTTGCATTAGCCGACCTTGCATTGTGCAGCACAACTGCTCCTTTTCGGTCCAGCCGTAAATCATGATGTGCCTCAGCGGTTTATGAGCCATTCGAGGCTGCGCTGAACTATCTGCACCTTTCTTCTTTTTCCATTTTAGCTTTAGCTTTTTTTCAAACTGTTATTGCAGGGAGGTTTTCTTTTTTTTTAACATCACCATATGTTTCTTGCTTTCAACACATTTATTGGATTCTCGGTCTGAAGTTGCTGCTGATACATTATACATCTAACTCCAAATGATACTCGTCCTTTTATGTGTGCTTTAGTGTTCTGTCTTTTTATTCTTCATTATTTTGATATCTGAATTGAAAACGAACATTATAACTGATGCGATAACCTGTTGGGTATGCATGACCTTATTTTAAAGCTCAACTTTTCTCTAATTTAAATAAAACAATAACAATAAGTCAAATAGTTTAATATAATTGTAATTGTATTTCTTGGGTGTTCATGAAGTAACAGGCCTTCCTACCAACAGCTGCAGAGTCCCACAGCAGCATCTGCAGTGTTTTTAAACTTGGAATGACTTGCAAAGCTGTCATCCTGATTGTTGGTCTGTCCAAATCTGGGGAAATGTCCACATTCTGTCGACTTTTACCTTTATCATCCCGTCACAATGCAGGAGAGAACAGAGCAAAAGGCCATGTTTTCATTAAATGTTGAGCTGCTTGTATGTTTTGGCCCGAGTCCAGGCCCTGAGAGGTTCAGGCGCCCCTGGTATCCAGGAGTGTCTCCAACCTCCAAACTGAACACATATCAGAAACAGCTGAGGCCCCAGACTTGTTTGGAAAAACTGGGAATTTAATTGCTGCTGCATACTTTGTAGCATCTGGGCTTAAGAAAAACAATCTTATTTCCAATTTGTCAATCTTAAATATTTGAATTGGTGGTTTTAGGTTTTAGTGCTTGTTGGTGAGTTGGAGTGTGACTTCTACATTGAATGAAAATACAAAAGGAAGGTATTCAGGGTAGGGATGTCCCGATCACCTTTTTTTGCTCCCGATCCGATTCCGATCATTTGATTTTGACAATCTGCCGATACCGATTTTTCCCGATCCGAGCTTTATGCAATGCATTAAGAGAAAAAAAAGGAAAAAAGCATTCAAGTTGTCCCTTAAGGTTATTTTTTTTATTGAAATGACAGTACCCATTCTATCCAACATGGATATAGCTTCTTTTTTTCACAGTAGCATTGGATCAGTTCAGTTGTGCAGCATTGGATCAAATCAAAATAAAGCTTATCAGCGGTCCACCACAAAATAACCGTGTAAACAAATTGAGTACAGATAGTGCAGTAACAAAACAAAAATAACTCTACTGGAAAGAGGTAGCTTGACTAGCTTCACAAGTTCACATTCAGTCACAAATAATAAAATAAAATAAAAATGTGGCTTAGTGCAGAATTCTAGCCTTAAGACTAACTAGTCTAGTATTAATGCAATGAACAACAGCAGCTTAACATTCTTTTTGGCCTTTTCACTGTTCTGGGGCAGTTTCTCTTTCCTTTTAACACTAGAACCGCCAACGGGTAAGTTTTACCTGCAGCTGTTTTTTGATTGTATGTAGCTTGTTTTCAATAACATATTAAAGTCTCCAAGTCTGTGACATTTCCTGAAAGTGTGTTATGTAGCACCCTCTGTTGTTAACAATTGTCAATATGAAGTCAGATTGAAAAAAATCGCCAAAAATAATGCCATTTATACCTATATCCGCCAGCGGGTAATATTTACCTCATTGAAAATGCAGCGTAAACATGACGTGTTGCTATAGCAATGCCTTTTGTCTACTGTGGTTCCTTAAAGATAGAGAGAGAGATTGAGAGAGAGAGATAGATGGATATATTGATAGATGGATAGATAGTTATAGATAGTGTAACATCTTGGAGAATACAAGATCTTGGATGACTGAGCTCACGTTGAGGACGTAATGCATGTGTGCAGGTTACGTGCCAGTTGAATAAAGATGGACACTCGGAATGAGAGAAGTAGTCCGCGTCATCTGTTTATGTAGACAATTATATGTCCATTGAACAGAACATTACAGATAGATCGATAGATAGTTATAGATAGATAGAGAGATTTGTACCTGAACAAAACACAATTAAGTCTAACACCAAGCGTTTAAATCCGCACTCTTAGCGATATTTTATACTTCATGTTATCTTCACAAACTATATCATATAAAAAGCTGAGAGTCGACAGATTCTATTGGTATAAGTTTCATCCCTGTGCGATCAAAACTCACTGTTCTGTATGATAAATAAAAGAACATTGTACCTTGAAAATCAATAGCGGGTACATTTTACCCGTTGGTGGTTTTAGGTATACAGCGACTTCTGGCGGTTCTAGTGTTAAAAGTTTCTGAAAGTGTTGGTTGTTTCAGTGCCGTTACTTGAGTGGCCGCTGTGTACTCGTTGTGTTGTTGTGGGTGTTTGTTTTTCAGGTGGCGTATTAGATTGGTCGTGTTGAACGTAGCTCTGTTCTTTCCACCAGGCGGAACCTCCGCCTTGCAAACATTGCATCTGGCTGTTACAGTGCCTTCGCTTTCAATTTTATAATACTTCCAAACTCCTGACATTTTCTCTGTCCCGACTCCAGAGTCACCAGCTGAACGTAGCCTCTCGTTAGCTTACTGCTACTATTAGACACTGCGCCCTGCCCACTCTGTTGCCAGATTTGAGAGAAATAAGCAACCAGGTCTTTGAAAACAAGCCCAAAAGAAGCAACACATACATGATGTTGTGTAATTTTAAACAAAAACTAAGGCCTCAAGATGACTTTAAGACGTGAACATGGTCATTTTTGTTTTATAAAATTGAAATAAAATAATAAAAATATTTTATAAATCTTTTTCTTTTGAAAATCACGTGATCGGTTCCGATCCCCGATCACGTGATCGGATCGGGACATCTCTAATTCAGGGTTTCCGCGGGGTCTTAACAAGTCTTACATTTGATAATCAGAATTGAAGGCCTTAAAAAGGTCTTAAAAATGATCAAAATAATTAAAAGGTCTTAAATATGATTTAGAAGGTCTTAAAAATGATCGGATTTGAAAGGTACTTCTGTGTTGCGATCGCGTCTAAATATGTTTTGGGGGAAATGTCCGGGCTGCAAAGTAACCAGTACGATAATAGCCTTTCAGTTCCCCCCAACAATTTGTATTGAAATAAATCAACATGGAACCAGTAATCACTAACTTTGTTTCCCCCGGCCCCTTATCGGAGAACACCCAGCTAGTAACCTAGCAACCAAGCTTCAGCTAGCGGCAGTCAGAAACTCAGGTATCTTCGAATCTACTTACAAATAAATATGGGGGAGTGTAAGTTCAACCGTATTTGGTTGGAAAACATCGAATTTACTTATTGGTTGAAAGCAGTGGAGGTGAACGTGTTTGAAGCCTGCTGCATCTTTTGCAAACAAAAATAGTGTTTGTTTTGCTAATATAGCGTTAGCTCCCGCAACACACACACACACACACACACACACACACACACACACACACACACACACACACACACACACACACACACACACACACACACACACACACACACACACACACACACACACACACACACACACACACACACACACACACACACACACACACACACACACACACACACACACACACACACACACACACACACACACACACACACACACACACACACACACACACAAACAGAGAGTTCTGTGTACTGTTATGTTCAGCCTTCGTTACTTTGTAAAGTAATTATGGGACGTATTTCTTCTTTCATAGCATTTTTCCTTCATACTTTCTTGCTGTGAAATAGGTGGTCTTAAAAAGTCTTACATTTGAGTTGGTGAAACCTGCAGGAACCCTGGTATTGTACATTGGAAACAGAGCATCTTAAAGGCCCTGACACACCAGGCTGAAATCGGCCATCGGTGTTAGTCGGACGACGAAGAGTGCCCTTTCGCCCAAACTCAATTTGGTGTGTCCCGCACCGTCGGTCGTGACACGCCTTATTTGGCCTTTCATGGCCGACGCATTGCCGATTCAACATGTTGACACATTTTCGATGGACGAAAGTGAAAATGGAACGCACACGCTATTTGTTGTTTGTTTACATCACGGAGTCTGTTCTTCTTCTCTGTCTTCCGGTTGTTGCCTCTTTTGAATGACGAATACACACTGCTGCCGCCTGATGGTAAGGAGAGTTATTGCCACTCACGCATGCGCAGTCCATACGTGCTACTTGGCTGTCGGCTAAAGTCTTTGCGGTGTGTTCCAGTGCGACTGTTGGCCAAGAGGCAGGAGACGTGAGGCGACACAACAGTCGTGTTCCGTCGGGACGTGTTTTTTCATAGTATCACCTCAAGATACAAGATACGAAACATTTTCAACCGTGCAACAAAATATAAATAGTCCTACAAATATTTGTATTTTCTTTTCTTCTTCTTTTTGTCTAAGCTCAAGGGAGCCAGAGTAGAGGGCTTAAAGAGCCGCGGGTTGCCGACCCCTGCTCTAGGGCATCCAAACTCAATTGAGAAAAACAAGAGAGGGAAATATTACTGCAGTCATTGTCAAAAATCTGGTTTTCTCGAACCAACTAATGTCTGGTGACATTTCATTTTTTGATTTTTTTCTTTTGTCCATTTTTAAGATTTGGCAAAAGACAGAGACCTGATCAGAAATTGTTATTTGAATTCACCTGCAGCCAAATTCTATTCATAACCTAACCCTTGAAGACTACTGGAAGAAAGATGAAATATGTAGGGATTTGTGTTTTTCTTCCTCCAAGCATTTGAACCACATGGCTCCCATTCATTTCAATCAAATCCCTTTAATTTATTTTTCCTGTGTAAGTGCAGCCTAGTGCACCGCCTCCTGCTGGACTGGGGTCGGACGTGGCAAAGGACTGATGTGCTTCCCCCTCTCCACCAGCTGTTGTGGTTTTAATCTGTCTGTACTGTGGTTGCCAGATCATTTATCTGACCGCTTTTTGATCTGTCTCCCACAGCTTTTAGTTGAAGAAGGCCTCTTTCTGTTTGGCCTTGACTGAAATTTGTTTTGCAGTGCCTCCTCGGCTATTGCCTTTTTGTGTCTGCTTTAACTTATCCTGAATGTCTTTCAGCTTTCATCTTGTTTTGACAATGCTGGGCTTCACTGAAGAATATAGACATGGGGGTCTTCTGAGTTTTTAGACCAAAGACTCTTTATATACGAGGGAGCAGGGAGGGTCAGATTGGAGGAAATACTTTTTACTGCAGCTGCAAACATCCTTGTTTATCTTGGATACACGTCAATATGCAAAGTGCAGGAGTGCAAATATGCCTAAACAAGTCTGTGTATTTTATCGTCAACATGTAAGGAGTTGAAATGATTGGATAATTAGTTTTATTATTTGGAAATTATTTAGCTAATTGGTTGTTAGTCATTCTTCAAGCAAAGAATGATAGATACTTACAAGTTGAAGTTTCACAAATGTGAGCTTTATCAAATGTATCTTCCTTGTAAAGTGAAAGTCTTCAGGTTTTGGAAAGTTAGTGGGGCAAAATGATGCCCTCTGTGGAATGTTTTGATGGCCATTTTACACCCAATTTTTAACATTTCAGAGACTGGCCTCACAACAAATCCTCACCACAAATATTTGGCCTTTTAGTTTTGTAAACAGATGTTATGATATTTGGATTAACAGCTGCGAATGAATTTTCTGTCTACAGTCTAATAATCATATCACACAGTTGTATGTATAAAAATAGGCCTTGTGTTCCAGTTTTTCAGTTAAAGTAGCTTACTCTTTCTGTTGCTTACCAAAGAGGAGAACTAATTAACTGGCTGTTTAATTGGGTCACTCTCATTTTCTTTTTTAAAGATTCCCTTTCCCTCTTCTTTTTCTCTCACTCTTTATCTTCCATTCATTATCACCCATTCGGTGTTGCCTCACTTTACACTTTTCACCTCTATCTCTCTTCCTCCCTCTCTCTCTTCCTCCCTCTCTCTCTCTCTCTCTCTCTCTCACACACACACACACACACACACACACACGCACACACACACACACACACACACACACACACACACACACACACACACACACACACACACACACACACACACACACACACACACACACACACACACACACACACACACACACACACACACACACACACACACACACAAAATAACACATGCACTGAAAGAGTGAGAGGTGATCTTTATTGGTGATCCAGGCTTTGTCTTTCCAGTTCCTGCCATAGTTCCTTAGTTAGCTCCAACGGGGCTGACCTGGCAGTGTCAGCCAAGGGACCCGGGGCCACCCCTTAGCAAGTCAGTCCCCTCACTCGCCACAATGGGCAGGACTTAAAATGAACTGTCCATGAAAGAGAGAAAGAGGGGAAAGAGAAGGGCGGGGGTCTGTGGTGAAGACAAGGGGCAGTGAGCAAAATACCCGACTGTGGGGGGGGCAATGGGAGTAGAGGGACCAGCCCCCTCCCCCAGACAACATGCATTTGTAAGGCCCCCATCCCCCTCATGGTGCACACATGTATGCGCACTCACTCCTGCAGGAAAGGCTTTGCATTCTCGATGAGGAGAGAGTTTGGGCTCCTACTGTGGAGAAGCAGATCAGTATGTTATGCATGCTTCTTATCTCTTTTCCCCCCTCTCTGTTTATGCCTCAGGGCTCAGTGTTGCATAAATAAACTGGCAGTAAACTCAGACGTCAATAATTTGTTTTGTATGTTTTATTTGTGTCTGTGTATTTCTGCGTATTTGCAGTGTTTTTGTATTAAATAGGTGTATTTTGGGGGATAAAGATCATACTATGACACTATTTAATACTAAACTTTGTTTTTTTTTCTTGAGGCATAGGCTGTTAAGAGTGCAAGGGAACACTGGAGAACATCATGTCAGCCCAAAAAAAAAAAGGTCTTTCATATTGTGGAGTCATGAACATAACTCTTACAAGTTTGTATCTTTGTGTCTGATGCTGTGGAATGACATAACACCTCAAACTCTTAGCTCATAGGGTCGTGGAGGACAGCTCAGTTTGTCTCACTTTTCTCCTCTAAACAAAACATCAATACAATGACATCAGCCAGTTAATCGGAAACAGGTTTATTGCTGAGCAGGTCTGTTTCTGATTCTGTGCAACCAATAATTATTTCCATGAAATATCCAGCCACTGATACACTGCTGGCCTGTGTGTTTGACAAATAAGTAGAGTCTTTTATGAAGATAACTGGAACATATTGACTGATTTCCCTGCTTCCAGACAGTATTCTATTTAATATTTTTTAAGAACTAAAAAAAGAAGACTGATGAAGAGATGAAAGGAATTGTTTAACATTTTGGGAATCGCTGTGGAGAGTGAGATGATTAGATTAGTGACACATCTCTGTGTGCTAAATATAGAGCTAAAGCTGAGATGTGATTATAGCTTAAGACATTCTCTCATATGAACTCCGAACAATATCTAGCGAATGAGGTCTGCATATTTTCTGATAACTTTATCAGACACATTGTTACTTTCTGGAATCACTCCATTTGGTTCAGGCGAGGGGTGGTGCCTGTGAGTGTGTATAAGGCACCACAATTACGTAGTTTGGAAATGTGTCATAAACCTGGGATTTCTAACCGTTCGTTGAATTTTCCTGACATCTTGGCATCATCTTTTGCAGACCCTCTCGCCAATTAAACATTTTCATTGACATGTTCATGTAAATGACCCTTCTTCTTGACCCTGGGATATTTATTTTCTTGCGTTTTCACGCAAGCAGCGCTAGAAGAATCATCATCAACCCGCTCACTGTGACTTCCAGTGTGAATGAGCACTTAAGGCCCTGACACACCAAGCAGTCACCAGAGAACTCGCTGACGCCAACGCCAACTGTTGCGTTGCCGTGTTCTCCTGCGTCTTGGCCATGTGTCAGACTGGAACACACCGCAAAGACTTCAGCCGAGCATACGAACTGCGCATGCGTGAGTGGCAATAACTCCCCTTACAAGCAAGCGGCGGTAGTGTATTCGTCATTCAAAGGAGGCAACAACCGGAAGACAGAGAAGAAGAACAGACTATGTGATATAAACAAACAACAAATAGCGTGTGCGTTCCATTTTCACTCTCGTCCATCGAAAACATGTTTTGTGCGGTACTGGACCTATCAGCCATTGGAGTGTTGCTTGTGGAAGACATTCTCAAGCAACCATTGGCTAGATGAACAGCCAATCAGAGTGTTAGCTTTGTCCGACTGCCTGTGCTCGACGCACGTTGAATTGGCCGTGCGTCGGGCATGAAAGGCCAAATAAGTCGTGTCACGGCCGACAGTGCGGGACACACCAAATTGAGTTTGGGCGACAGGGCACGCTTCGTCGTCCAACTAAAGAAAACGGCCGATTTCGGCCTGGTGTGTCAGGGCCTTTATATTGGCTCCATCAGTCAATACATAGACTTTGAACTGAAGACCTGGTAAATTGTGTTTACTGCTGTTTTTACAGTTGCGTTTTCACACACTGCTTCTTCCAGTGATGTTTAGATCATTTCAGGTTTTTATTGCATGAGTTAAGCGGCCTAAGGTTAGCATATAGACTAGTAACAGGGTGAAACGGATAGCCTGGCTTTGCAAGTTCTGTGATTTCATATCCTATAATGCTGCAGTAATGCTTGTGATATTACTTTCTTTTCAAATGTCTTAACAAGATGCCGTCCGCTCTACAGTCACGTTTCCTTTCTCTCTATCTTCTAATCGTCTCCTCTCCCTCATCTTATCTCTCGGTATAATTGTGTCCACTGGTGTGCTATGTGAAACTGTCGTGTTCCTTTTGTCTTCTGCTGGTTGGCTGTCTTTGAAGTAAAGACAGGAAGTGACCCTGGCTAATGAGTTGAACTTTCTGCCTCTGTCTCTTTTATGACTGTAGAGGAAAAGTAATGAAACACTTTTTTTTTCACTCTCGCAAATGCAAATGGGAAAAACTGATACAGATTGCTAATTGGGAGGCAATGGAGAGTGTCTGGACTAAAAATGGGTAGACTGCGTTAGACACTTTGAATGTTCCAAACACATGTTAACACCTGAAGTCACACTCTTACACTATCTCTGTCTCTGGCTGTATACACGCATATCTCACATAAACACACACTCATATAAAGCTGGATGTAAGGGGCAGCTGCAGCTGTGTTTAGCTATCACTGTCTCTGAGCTCAGTTATGCTTCTGCCAGGGGAGTTGCTTATTTAATCTGGACTGAGTCACAAGTAATGGAAGACGAGCATTAGGAGAGCCAAACAGGCTTTGGTGTTTAACACATTTTCTCCTGCTGGCATGTCAACATGACTCCATGCCGTTATAAAGAAAGTGTCTTGTTTCAGAAAATACGGTTTCAAACTTAGTCATATTTCTTACTTAGATTTTTTTTTTTTTTTTTTTTTTTTAATAATATGTATATGTTAACATTTTATATACTTAATTCTACTATTGTGTTAGTAATTTGTATATGTCTATATATATATTTCTAAATTTAAGAAGCTGTGATGTATCCCAATTTCCACGTAGTCCCAACATATTGCTATTTGTTGTGTAGGGACCATCTTGAAATAGTTTTGCAGCACATTTGACATCTTGGCCTACTTTTTGCATAGGATTTCTCTCTCTGGCTGTCACAATTTGTGTTTGAAGGTTCCCTTTGTTGTGCACTCTGTTTTGTTTTCACTGCTAAGTTAGCTAAACAGCTGATTGTAGACCAGAAATAACACCTTTTTTTCTTTCTCTACACTTATTGATGCAGTCTAACAGAGTGGTGCTGCTTGCATCCCACATCTATTTTATATGGAAACATCTCTATATCCATAGAAAAGGTGTGTTTTTGTTTCTGGAAGCAGCAGCAGTTTATCTTCTAGTCTCCTGTCCAAAAGAGACCCCACTGTTTCTGTGTTAGTGTGTGTATGCTAGGGCTGCATGATATTGAAAAAAACTGACATTGCGATATTTCTTTCCCCTGCGATATATATTGCGTTTTTTTTTAAACTATATTTAACCGGATGAAGGATTTTAGTCACGGATGTCTGGATCTTAACTGGTTGACTCATCATACCTTAAGTCATGATCTAACATGTCATGATAATGCATGTTGCTTACCCTCAAATACGGGGGTTCATCTGTGAAGAGAATAACCTATTTGTATCCAAAATAGTTCCAGATGGCAGATGTTGCTATTCTTGCAAAAAGATGATCTGCAAACTAGCGGGGCCTTCTGTGATCTGATCAAGAATGATTGTGATTGGTGGTTTGCTGTGCATGCAGAGCCTGCATGTCACTCACTCAAGTTCCCCCTGATATGAGAGCCGCGCAAGTTTTCCTTTTGTAGCAAGCAGCAAAATAATTGTAACATAACGTGTTTAAGTTAATTTACCTACTTAATATCGAACGCCCTAAAAAAATTAAACGGAAAAAATAATAATATATTAATAAACATTTTTTATAAAATCGCACGTCCCTGCGATGTGAATATCGCGCATGCGCATATCAAGGTTATCGCCATGACACGATACATCGTTCAGCCCTAGTGTATGCCCACTGTAACAAGCGCTGGTGGTCCAACTACTAAGAGGTCTAATGTTCAGCCAGCAGTATAGCAAGCAGTCTCACTTCTTAAGCATTCATGCGTGTCTTTCTCCAGCAGAAGCCCAGTTAACTATTCCTACAAGAAACCTACATCTTATCAAGTTCTCTACAATCCTTCCAAACTTCTATCTCTCAGACCTTTTCTTTCTTCCCAGAAGGCATGTTCTCTGCCAGGTTTGGGTGCCTGGTGCCACGCCAGGTTTTTTCAGTCTGTCTAGTCCTGGTGTTGGCACCAACAGCCGACTGGGGTTTCTACATATTGGCAGTTTATCAGGAGACAAACCCTGTCTACAAATTCAGTTTTTTATCGACACCTAAGGAAAAATGTTTGACTTTATGTAACCGTCAACATTTCAGAGAATTTGATCAGTCATCTAAATAGATTTTTTTTAAAGAGAAAATCCACAATGAGTAATAGACCTTATCACAAATTGATTCTTCTTAAGATTTATTTGGCAATACTGACATCCCCTGTTTACATCTTATGTATAAAAATGTGGTATGTGCAAGAAAAAAAAGTCTTTGTGGAAGCAGAAATAAATCCTCCAAGTGGAGCATTCAGCAGCCGGGAACCTGCTCTGTTTGGTGCAGTTGACGATCGTGTGAATGAGCAAGACCTCTTACCTTTTCTGGAAATGTTAATCCGGCAGTGTTATGCGGTCTATGTGTGAAATGGCTCTTAAATTGATACTGAGCTCTGTGGGAACAGGAACCTGTGTGTATGTGTGTTTGTGCCCCTGTGTAGTAGATTTGGTTTACATTCCTTAGCCTGCGTGTGTGATAGGATTCATTGATATGACAACATTCTGAACATCATGAGACAATTGAAATGTGTCAACTGCCAGTACATTTGTTGTAGTGTTTAGATTAGGGGAACGATCCAGGCCATCACAGACATTGATTCAAATTTAAGAACAGGATTTCTTTATAGTAGTATTGAATTTAAAGTGTTTTAAATAAATCTGAAATTTGATTAATTGGATTAGCCATGAAATGAATTTTGACTGTATCATTAAGTTCACAGCCTTCTATTTTGATGGAAATAAATCATCTTAGTTTGGACACTACAAAAGAAAATAGGACTTGATAAAACTAGGCCAAAAAATTGGCTTTAACATGTGGTCATGTTATATGGGATCAATGTATTACCAGCAAACATGCCATATTGTGATTATAAATAGTTATCGAGATATGACATGTCTTGTGTTGTATTGGTCAGCCATAAATATAGGTATATAAAATGACACACTGTCATTTCCCCCACCCTTAAAATGTGAATATACAAATGTATTCAGGGTTTAATGAGGTTCCCAACCCATCATTTTCATTGACCGTTTACAGCAGGGATGCCAAATAGAGGACTTATCTCTGAGAGGAGCTGACGTATGTCTCCTGCATACTTCAGAACACAAACACTGCTCTCCCTCTGCTCTTATTCATAGCAGCAAAGCCACTCATCATTAACATACCAACAACTTGTGAATGTCATGGGGGAACTCTCTCTCTCTCTCTCTCTCTCTCTCTCTCTCTCTCTCTCTCTCTCTCTCTCTCTCTCTCTCTCTTTTTTGAAAGCACTCACACTTGAGCTCCTGCACACGGCAATGGTCGACTCATGAATCTGAATAGGAGAGGCTTTCCATGTTTAGACAGCACAGGGAAGAACCCTGATGCATATTCAGCTAATAACCACCACAGGACTGCCTGCTGTCTAAGATCTCGGCATGACATGTTTGTGAAACACAGGCGCTGTTATGGTTTGCTTAAGCGTTAATGAATGTAAATCAGATATTCTGCCTATTTTTTTCCTTCGCATGGGATTCGTGCATATTAATTAAACTAATCATAAGAACTCAGTTCATCAAGAGGTCAGTCATCAACAACAATATTTCTGTCTTTGTGAGATATGTTTTTCTCCTACTTGCATCAATGTCCACATCTTTCTTTATTCAAGTTCCCACTTTCTTCTTTCCTTCCCCTCTCTGTTTCTCTGAGGTAGTTCAGTGGCCGTCTCAGGCAGCTTTCTGATACAAACTGTGTGTGCAGAAGAAGGACTCGTGTTTGCATTGATTTTATGAGTCTACTTTGGTTGTGTGGTTTCCTGCCACTAGTGAGTGTCACAACTCATAAACTGTCCTCCTTTTTCCTTCACTAGTGTGTGTGTGTGTGTGCAGTTGTAGAGCATTGGCTATGAAGATAGGTCGGAGTGTCATGTGGTATAAGCTGTTATTTGCCAGTGGGTGCGTGGTTCATCTGTAATTTTTATGTGAGTCTATATGACTGTGCATAAATGTATTTCTGTAATTTAGCCTGGCATGGGCTGATGTTTTCCTTCCTCACCACACCGCAGCTCCGAAGGTAGACTCCCTCAGCATGCTGCGTAGCCAACACAAATCCTGCATCCAGTTAATCATCTCATGTCTGAAAGATTAATGCTTTGCTCTACTGTGCTGTGTTATGCCATGAATGACTGTGCTCAGTAATGGTATTTTTTATATTAGTAATAGTCACAAGTGTATTTTAAGAATTTGTTTTACCACACTGTAACCAATGTAGTCATGACGATTCTAGTAATATATGTGAACTTATTTCTCACAACAATTATCTGTGTTGGACCCATCATCTGTAAAGACATCAAATAGGAGGAAAGAAGGATGAAGAGCCTTTTACTTCTCTGAATATCTTCACATTTCCACCAAGATGCTTTTTTCAAAAAACTTCTAATATGGTTGAAGATAAAAATATGAGAACACATTGGTTTGCCAGGGTGAAGTCATACTAAAATGATTGCCGGATTGCCAAATGTTCCTTGTCATGGTTATAAAGTTTAATTAAAAAAAAAAAAAAAACTGAACTGGATTCAAAATCCACTGAACATTATACCCGGCTTTCATAAATGTTTTATTTTAATCGTTTATTTGGCAGGGACAATGCACAGTAATGAACACTTAAAACATTCAAATGTATCAAGCGTAACAGTGCCAGATTTAGCTTTGAGCTCATTTCCATCCGCAGTCCCTCACATAAAACAGAAGGTTCGAAGAACAACAGTATTAGACTGCATTTGTTGGCTATTTACAAGTAATAAACTCACACAAATGTATGACTAACTACTACAACATTCACTCACAAATCATGTTCAACGCATGAAGATGACCATGCATCAAATAGTATTTGACCCTTTTCTTGCAGACTGATGTTACTGGTTGATTCCAGATGATTGATATGAACACCAGGATCAGCTATACTAGTTTTGCTTGGCAAAGGCAAACCCAGTATCATATGTAGCTTAAGCCCTCTGAAAGGGCGACCCATGCCTCTATTAATCAGTGCGTGTAGCTGCCCTTACAGTACATGAAGTAGAACAAAGCACCCTGTCTATAGAAAGACCTTATAACAGTGGCCAGACGTGATCTCACATCATGCTCAGAAACCTGAGAAGGAGACCACCCCGGGAACATTTTTTTTCCCTCTCTGCCCTATGTCCATTCCCTCTCTTATCTTTTCCCCATCTCTCCAATCAGTTCCAGTCTGTTTTTTTTTTCAGCTGCTCCCTCACATCCAACTCCCTGAGACTTACACACATATTACCTCTTTAAGTTAGGAGAATTCTACTATCTTAAAGGTGTCATGTCATGGCCATTTCTACTGATCATAATTCCATTGTTGAGGTATACTAAAATAGATTTATATTGTGCAATTTTCCAAAATCACGTTGGTTTCTCATACAGCATCTCTGTATAGTATGTGTATTCACTCTGTCCTAAAAGGCTTGTTGGAGCTCCCCCCCTCCCTATGAGCCCAGTGGCCGTCTGCGAGACAGCGAGACACAGCGAAACCCAGCCCGAAACCAGAACGAGCACACAAACACCCGCAGCCTGGCTGGAAGTTTGTGTGTGTGCTCACACACAGACTCACAGCCTCGCCGCGTCCCGTCGTCTCAGGCGGAGAAATCGTCAGAGAAATCGGCTGTGTCGGCTTAACGTAACGGCTCAGCGGACGTAACATTACGTTACATCACTATACCCAAATACGTCACTATATCCAAGAAGAAAACAATGGAAAAAGAGAAATCTCCAATGAGGCATTCTGGGGCAGCATAGACAGGTCTTTTCTGTGTTAGAGTTTTAGTCGCTACAGGGTGTACTTTGAGGGTTTGTGACTCTGCAGACCGTTTACACGAATACAAAGCTACATAAAACACAAGGGGACGGGTAATAACCAGAAAAGCATGACATGGGACCTTTAATACTTTATACTTATTCTTACGTTACAGTAAGTCAAAAATATTGTTTTGACTGATTCTGCAGTTTATAATATAATCATATGATCCATGATTTAGTACCTGGTATTTAAATAGTCTGTTAAATATGAATATCTGCAGCACTGCAATACTTCATTTGGAATTGTAATTTACAAAATAATATGACAAGTATGTTATCTTCTACATTGGGATGTTGTTCTTGTTCATAATGCCATTTTGCTTAATTTATACTTAATCATTCCCTGATTCATAAAATATATTTTTTCCAAGGAATATTTGAGTTATAAAAGCACAATTTTTATTTCTCACATATTCAAAATATTAATGTCCTATTTTTCTTATTGCTCTGGTAGCAGTATTTGTTCCAGTTTGTCTATGGTGTGGCTCTTGTGTACATATATTTTTGCTTGTAACGGCGAGTGCCTTACAGTTGCTTTTGGAATGTGAAGATAATGCAGGACAGTTTGTGCCGACAGTACAGGCGCCACATCTTAACATCCTCTCACTTGGCTTAGGCAAGGCAAGGCAATTTTATTTATATCGCACTTTTCAGCACTTGGCGATTCAAAGTGCTTTACAGATTCAAAGCAAACAACATTTAAGAACAAATACAGCACAAATACATTAGTAAAAAGGCATTTCAAAACAGGCATAATAAGCAAAAGTAATGAAATAAATTAAATAAATAAACACAGCAGGTACAGAATACATGACTAAAAAAGGCATACTGTAGTGTGAGTATGGGTAGCTCAATTAAAAGCAGCGGCAAATAGGTGCGTTTTTAGTCGAGATTTAAAAATAGGAAGTGTTTCGGCGGACGTGCGCGATTTAGGCAGTTTGTTCCAAATTGTTGGGGCATAATAACTAAAAGCTGCTTTTCCATGTTTAGTGGTTATTCTCGGAACAGAGAGCAGACCCGACCCAGAAGACCTGAGACTCCTGGTTGCTTCATAGTGATGGAGTAGGTCATTTATATACCTTGGTCCTAAGCCATTTAGTGATTTAAAAACTAGCAGTAGTATTTTAAAATCAATTCTTTGGTAGACTGGAAGCCAGTGTAATGATTTCAGAACCGGAGTGATGTGATCCACTTTTCTAGTGTCAGTGAGGACTCGAGCAGCGGCGTTCTGAATCAGCTGCATGTTTCTGATAGATTTTTTAGTGAGCCCTGTGAAGACACTATTGCAGTAGTCGAGTCTACTGAAAATAAAAGCATGGACAAGCTTTTCTAAATCCTGTTGCGACATTAGTATTTTAATCCTTGATATATTCTTCAGGTGATAGTGACTGTTAAAATTCAGGTTTTCAGGTCTGAGTCCGTCACTACACCCATATTTCTTGCTTTGTAAGTTACTTTGTAGTCTGCCGACTGAAGCTCTGTGATTACTTTTAATCGGTCCTTCTTTGCTCCAAAAACAATGATCTCAGTTTTTTGTTTGTTTAATTGGAGAAAGTTCTGAGTCATCCAGTCAGTGATGTGCTCAATGCACTCGCTCAGTGTTCTAATCGAAGAGTAGTCTCCCGGTGTAATTTTAAAATAAATCTGGGTGTCGTCTGCATAGATGTGATAGCTTAGATCGCTTTTTCTTTTTTTTTCTTTTTTAACCAGAGGTAGCATATACATATTAAAAAGCAAAGGTCCTAAGATGGAGCCTTGAGGAACCCTGCATGACATATTTATCAGGGTCGATTTGTAATTGCCTATTGAGACACAGTTTGTTCTGTCCTTCAAGTAGGAGCTAAACCAGTTTAGAGCTGTTGCTGAAACTCCCACCCAGTTTTCAAGACGGTCTAACAATATGTTGTGGTCAACAGTATCAAAGGCAGCGCTGAGATCTAATAATACTAACACTGATATATTGTGAAAAGCCCGACTGAAACACATCAACAATCAGTTAAAAACATGAAATTACTCAACTGTTGAAAAACTGCTTTTTCAATCAATTTGCTCAAAAAGGGAAGGTTTGATATTGGCCTGTAATTATTCATTATGGTTTCGTCTAGGTTATGCTTTTTTAGGAGCCGTTTAATTATTGCAGTTTTCAAGGCCTGTGGAAATACACCTGATTGAAGAGACTTGTTTACGATGTGTAGTATATCTGAGGCCAAGCAATGAAAAACTGTTTTGAAAAATCCTGTCGGGATGATGTCGAGGCTAAAGGAGGAGGATTTCAGATGTTGGATAATGTCTTCCAGGTTTTTAGCATTTATCAGACGGAATTGTGACATGGTGTCTGGATTGGCTTCAGGTGAACATAGGGACAGTACATTTGCTGTACCTGATGCAGAGACACTGATTGCCTGTCTCATTTGCATGATTTTGTCAGTGAAGAAGGAGGCAAAACCGCTTAGAGCGGGATCTTTTGGCAGGAAGTTTATATCAAAGTTTTAAATGTATTGGTGCTGGATAGCGAGCCTTTTGGCCATGTGTGTCTCTGTTTCTCTTTCTCTGACTTGTCTTTGACCCCCGACTTACAGATCGTCATTGGTTGATTGGTTTGACATCTCAAAGGGGTCAGTACAATTTTTTTGGCCTTGGCAGGGTGTACAACGAGAGTGTGACTTTTGGTGCCAGAGCTGCTGGCAGACTGGCGTTGGCCCCGATGTGGCTGAAGCCCAGACCAGAGGTTAAGAGTTTGTTGGACTCTTGCTTCATTTCCATTGCGACACCGCCTGTTTGCTTCAGTCATGCTTGGTTTAGTTCTGAAAGCAGTATTTCATGGGAACGTCAGCTGACCCAAAAATATATATATTTTCATATTTCGAGTATTTTCCCCTTTCACATTTATTCTATTGTCAAATACATTTGTATGTTTATTTAACTGATACAGCACTTTAAAAGCAGGTTTGCAGCAAAGTGCTTCAACAGCAAACATGTACAGTATGTACAGTGTTTCCCCTAGGATGGAGTCATAGCAGCGGTGCTAAGGCATGTGGGCCCAGCATAATGTGAGCGCGGAGCGCGTGGAATTTTCTTGTGCGTGCGAAGTGCGCCTAGTACCAGGGCCGGTTCTAGACAATTTGCTGCCCTTGGTGAGATTTTAGGCAACATTTTATGTGTAAAGAATAAATGAAAAATCTCTACAAAAGACAAATACACTGCAAAAACAGAAACTTATTGACATAGGTAATAGACGTCAAAATGGCTTCAAATGTATTCAGTATTGTATGAACATGTTTGAATTTGGGGGTTGACGTCACATCCTCTAGGGGGGTCCGGGGGTATGCCCTCCCGGGAAGATTTTTTTATGAACATTTTAAATTCAAATGCTTCAATCTGGTGCACTTTGAGCACAGAATTACTAGAAACCTGATCTAGGGGGCACAACTCTAGAACGCCCATATGAAAAAGATCGGTTTATATTTTAATAATCAAATAAGTATGTGAACATAACCAATAACCTACCATAGCCAATAACAAATAAATGTAGCTTATTTTAATTTTGTTGTTCATTCATATCTTATTTTACCTAGTTAACCTAGCGCCCACCGTACAGGGCAAATTAAACATGTAACCGGGGTGAAAAGGGTGTTACATTTACTTAATTATGAATGTTGTTACATCAAGGCCGAACATTTGGATGAGCGCCAACGTTCAAAAATGTTTTTTCCCTCCCAGAGCTACCAGCGCAGCGCCCCCCAGATCTGGCGCCCTAGGCGACCGCCTGTGTCGCCTATGCCAGTAACACAAATACTACAAATCCACATAACAAACAATCAAAAATGAAAAATGGTCGCCACTTATTATTATTTTAAGAGAAAAAAAAAAGATTTTTTATTTTTTTTTTGGGTACCTGGCTGGCGCCCCCTAGCAGCGGCGCTCATATTTCAGCAGAGGCGCTGCGCCGCCACGATTTGTATATAGGGGAAACACTGATGTATACACATACAAGCATATACACAAAGCCATAGAAGCATAGATGTCCAAATATAACAAGTTGATTAATTATATTACATTACATTTAGCTGACGCTTTTATCCAAAGCGACTTACAATAAGTGCATTCGACCAAGAAGATACAAACTTGAAGAAGACAGAATCATATAAGTACATCAGGTTTCAAGAGCCAAAACATTTAAAGTGCTACTCAACTAGCTTTAGATAAGCCAGTCCTTTATTATTATATATAAGTGCTTTGTTAGTAATTTTATTGCTCGAAGTGGAGTCGAAAGAGATGAGTTTTTAGTCTGCGCCGGAAGATGTGTAAGCTTTCTGCTGTCCTGATGTCAATGGGGAGCTCATTCCACCATTTTGGAGCAAGGATAGCAAACCCACGGGTTTTTGCTGATGGAAACTTTGGTGCCCCTTGCAGTGCGGGTGCAGCGAGCCGTTTGCCTGCTCCCTGCTTCCTTGAAGTTATAAGTGAGCATGAAGTATAACATTTCAAAAGTGTCCCAAAGCCAAGTGTATCCATTACTAATTTAAGGATTTCAGGATTTCAACTTACACTACTGGTCTCTATACTATAGGCCTCAAATGTTAATTAAATGAATCTGTAGTGCAAATTAGCCGACCATGATTTGCAGTAGAGGTTCCTATTCTGGTTCTTTATGAACTCCCTTACCCTCACAGTAATTTATTATCATTCTTGACATAAAGTTGGCCGCATGAAATGAGCAGAGGACATAATTTGGATCTAAACTAAATTGCCTTTAGTTATTCACAAGATTTACACATCATCTATGACTTTTATTTCATAGCTGCACATTGAAGGATGGTTTGACTACGACTCTCCTTTGGTTTTCAGTCTTTATCGTGTTGTTTGAACTTAAACACCATCATTTATGCACCTTTTTGATATGAAATACTTCCAAGGCCCCTATAAAAACACGGTTTTCTCAGTATCTTGAATTCCTGTGTCAGAGTGATTTGACCGCAGTCTGTGTGGTTTGGTTTTTGTCCTCTTTCTCCCTAGATTTTATCAGCTAAATGGAGGTGCTCAGGTATGCAGCTTTGATCTGTCTTTGGAAAGTTTTCACGTGGGCTCCACTTTAACAGCGAGTTGCTATTCCCATAATGCACTGCTGGTCCGACGCTACTGCCGCCACACACTGTGTGTCTTGATGCTTTCAGGCTCCAGCCTCAAAGACCATGAGAAAAACAGTCTAAAATGGGATCTCGCTTGCATAGTGCTTAAACGTTGATTCAACTTAAAAAACTTTCATAAAATTATTAGGAATGAGTATTACATTTTCATTCAAGTTTTGGTATTTCTAATTAGTCTGTATGATGAGTGCTTGGTTGCTGTGGCCTGCGGCCTTGTTTTAATGACTCGACTGCTTTAATATCAAAGGGCCTTGTGTTTAGGAAACTCTATGGTAATAACCTGCACCCTATGGCCCTTACCACATGCGCTCTAAATACACTCAGGCTGCAGCCACACGAGGACAATAACGGTCCGATCTGCTACAGTTCTCTATCAGATAGACGGTTCGGCCACACAAGGCCGACATGGATCCCAAGGTGGGTAGATCTGCGGACGAATAAATAAATATGTTTATTTATAGTGTTGGGTCACTCATTACTGGATCAGCCAGCTGCATGAGACCACAGATACTGACGGGCTGTCAGGAGAGGGGGAGGAAAAAAGAGGCTCCGTCCTCCGTGTATTATTCTTATATTATGATATCGAGTCGTTATTCATTTGTTTTAAAGCTCAATCAATAACAAAGAAGACCTTTGACCGGCACTTTTCTAATTTTGTCCGGAAGATTTAAACTTTAACGGACATGTTGACCGGCGAAACCCCACCTCTACTGCTAAATCCAGTGCGGAGAATAAACAGAAGGGCAACCATGGAAACCATGCATGCGCGAGAAGTCTTCCTCGCTCCTTTTGGTGTATTTTGTGGCAGCAGTACAGCGCCACTTACAGGCCAGGCATATGTACTACAGTGTCTCCAGTGGTTCGAGCTGTCTCGCGTGGACGGACACGTTTCTGGTGCCTATTGCGTGTGGACGGAAGACTTTTTTGATAACGATTTCGGTGCGTTTCCGTTATCGTCCTTGTGTGGCTGCAGCCTCATATGGACACACACACACACACACACACACACACACACACACACACACACACACACACACACACACACACACACACACACACACACACACACACCACTTTTTAGTGTTATCTCCTCTTCTACACTCTGAGCATTGTGTTTGTCACAGAACTTCTGCAGACAATTTTGTGCACAACATCTTTGTATGCTTCCTGTCCTTCATTCACAGTTTGATAATGAGTGCCCACAACCTTCATTGTTTGTTAACTCCCAAATGGAGAGGGAGGCGTAAACCTAATCTACTGCTAGATGATGTCCCTCATTTGAGTCACAATGCCTTATTTTCAGGCTGCAGCTAAGACCCCATTTAGACGGGAACGCAAACGCATACGAAACGTACCGAATACGACATCAAAAAAGTCTTCCGTCACACGAGACCGCTCGGAAGTGCTGGAGACGCTGTAGTACATATGCTGGGCCTGTAAGTGGCGCTGTACTCCCGCCACAAAATACACCAAAAACAGCGAAGAAGACCCCCGAGCATGGTTGCCATGGTTGCCCTTCTGTTTATTCTCCGCGGTGGATTTAGCAACATGTAGTTCATGTAATTATCCATGTCCACTTGTTGCTGATGATTGTGGTAGAGGAGCTGTATATGTTGCACTAACATCTGTAGCGTAGCAGTAGCAGTAGCTACTGACCATGCTACAGCAGTGAGCAGCAGAGGTGGGGCTATGGCTTCATCGTTATCAGGAAAATGATCATATAGGATGTACACACGGAGCCGTTTGGCCCCCCAGCGCGTTCCGTCCGCAGATCTATCCACCTTGGGACCCGTTATCGTTTTAGGGGTCCGTTTCCGCGTTTCCGTTACGGCCTCGTGTGAACGAACGGGCTATACGAAAGAGAAAAGTAGCAGATACAACCGTTTTCGTTCCCGTGTAAACAGCACATAAATCACAATCAAGATGGCTCATTACCATCCTTTGTCCTGCAGGAGGGCCAAATGGAGTAACACTACAAAAGCTTGAAGTTAGTTTGATTTCAGACAGACAAGAAGTTAACATTTCTGCAGCGAGGTCCTCTTGATTTATTTAAAGCTACATTTTTGTTGCATTAACAAGACAAGTTGCTATGGGATCTATGTCAGTTGTCGTAATATCAGTCATGATTAATGTGTACTTCCCTCAAATGTTACTGCCTCTATACTAACTACCAAATAAGAGCGTAAAATACCAACAGATATTCAATTTTTACATCTTTGTCCACAGTTTTTTACAATTCAACCCTCTCCTCCCTTCTTCTCTCCTCCACCCTTCACTCCCATGTTCTCTCACATGTGGAAAGCATTATATACTGTCTGGTGGAGAGGGAGAGCAAACATCCCAGGCGGAGACTGAGAGCCTCTCGGTCGGTGTAGGGGGGGTGGAGGCTGTTGGGATCTGCATGGCCGTGACTCTCTCTCGCTCACTCTATTTCTCCCTCTCTCGCTCTTTTGGCCACAATATTATTTGGACAAAAGGGGGTCTTGTTATTTCAGTACCTCAGCACCCGATAGCTGACAGGCTTCACCCTCCCACCACATTGGACGAGACCTAAGTTGAATGAGGCAGAGGAAGATAAAGAAAGTGCATTTAAAGGCTTTTGGTACATTTGGTGTGAATAATATCTACAGCATCAGTAGATGTTGGTTTAATACACTCTCTGCTCCTCCCTCTCTAGGGAGTACATTACATTTGGTAGCTTGGGAAAGTGCTATGACTTTCCTGACCATCTTTTAAAAACTTGTTGGGATTTTGATGAATGTTTTTAGATCTCTTTCCCCTTTTGCCTTTTCTTGCAGCCTTTATATTGCTAAAGAGACTGATCAATATGTTGATGCCCTTAGCTAAGTTAAATAATTAATGTTAAATAAAAAGCTACTGCTCCTTTATAAATGGCGTACCTCATAAGGAAGGGGTGAAATAATTTCATGTGATGACTGAAAAATAGAATAAGGGCCTCTTTTTTTGAAAACATTTCCTTTTTTAATAAGTTTCTCCACATTGAAAAGCCATCATCTGCGGTCAATGTGACATATTTGTCCAAGGTCTTGAACTAAGATGTTGAAAAGCTTCCAAGTCTTTTCTTTACAGTATGTCTCAAAGCTGGATACCATTTCAGCTGAAACCACCACCACACCCTTACCGCTTAGATCAGGACCCACTCGATTACAATGTGCTTTGTTGAATCGTTGTAACTTTTTAAAAAAATGTTGTTTGCCCATTGATAGAATAGAAAGCATATAAATGTTGGTACAACATAATATCATGTTACTTCATCAGATAGTGTGATTACTTACAGAAGATCCAATACTTTATTCAGTGTTACTCATACTGAAATCAGAAAAGTAGTAGTTCAGCATTAGGGGTGCAACAACTAATCGACTTAATCGATTAAAATCGATTACCAAATTAGTTGGCAACTAATTCAGTCGTCGATTCGTTGGTGACGTCATCACATGTGTTCTACACCCCGTTAAGCTCCAACGTTATCGCTCTTTTGTATGGGTACAGGAGACATTTAAAAACATATGTTATGTATTATTGCTACATAAACATTATATCGCAGTCTTAGTGTCGCCAACTCAGTTTCTAATATGCAATATGACTACAAAATGCGTCTATAATGTATTTTCGATCTTCCGAATTCAGACGAGCGATCTCTCCCCCGCCTGCTTGCGAGGGGGCGGGGCAGTTTACACACACACGCAGGAGATGGCGGAGAGAACGCGCTCTGAGGTGTGGTTAAACTTTATCCGTCTCGGTGTGGACAATGCTCGTTACCAAAATTGCAATAACAGTTTATCATATAAAGGCGGTAAAACGAGCAATTTGTCTAAACATTTAGCAAAAGTGCACCACATTCAGACGGAGGAATGCACCGGGTTCGGCTGTCTTTCTAGTAGCTCTGTAGCCCCTTCCAAGAGTAACCTTTCCACGTCAGGTGTTATGTATGCTAGCAGCAACACGCAGAGTTAACACAGTTATAAAAACATAGGTTAATGATTAGAGGTAACTGAATTAGTTATTTTGTTAAAGTTTCAGCTATTCTGTTTACAGTTCTGTCATCACATTATTTAATATGATTTGTTAAAACATTGTTGTTTCTTTTGATGTGAAATATTATGCATTTAATTAAAATAAAAAGCAATGTTAGTTTTGTTCACAATTTGTTGAGTTAGTTTACCTTATTTCTTGTCAAAAGAACCGTTAATACTATCGTTGAAAGGACCGGATCGATAAGCAGTATTGATATAAGTAGTAGTACAGTTAAAACCTTAACGATCCGAATAATCGATTAATCGTTTCATTAATCGATAGATTAATCGATTATCAAATTAGTCGTTTGTTGCAGCCCTATTCAGCATATCGGTATGAAAGTGGGGTACACATGGCCTTTCAGTGCTTCTTTAAAGCAGTGCGGCCTGGGATTTAGAAAACAAATGTGGTGCTGTTTTATCCATTACAGCTTAAGGTCACATTACCATGACAACCACGTTTTTATGAAGATATAAAAACTAGGAATCATTTCTGCATGTGGCAGCAATCCTTCCTATTCTTCATGTGCACATCAAGGTCTATAAGCACACAAATACAGAGTATAGAAGTTTTAAAATGGAGCGCAGTAGATCAAACCTTTGAGGTGCTGGCTGCAAACTCTCCGCACTAACTCAGTCTGTGGGCCGGGGCTTTGGAGCCGTTGCCTGGGGTTGTCCTTTAGTCTGATTCAATTTAATTAAATTGACCCCTGCCCCCTCTAAATGCAGCAGCTAGCAGTTGGCAGACACTGACGGCCGGTCATTGAATGAACAAACCTGCTCCACTGGATTGAAATAGAGATGTACTTCATTAGCAAGGGTTTGGTTTCTCTATGGCCATGATCTAGACATGTAGAGATCCACATTAGCCATGTCTCCTCATATTTAACCCCTGCTTTTTTCTTTTTTCATTGCGGCATTGTCCAAGTGCAGGATTTTCTTGGCACAAGTTGTCCATTCAACAAGCTTTAATATGTTGGTTTTTTTAAAATTTGATATAAGATATTGAACTGGAAAAGATGTTGGAATATCTATTTCTTAACAAAATGTAAGGTGACGTGATTCCAAAATCTTTTGGTAATTGGGAGGATTATATTGTGAATTGCTTTTATTTTGGCCAAATACAATCCTGACACAACATTTTCATCATCCCATGGTTAGCCATGGATTTGGCAACAACACTGATGAGAGATACGGAGCCAATACAATAAAGTTGGATCCAGAGAATGAAGCAACATCTCACACTATAGAGAACCACAGTGACGCGTCCTAAAACCCGGATGTAAACTCCTTCCGGTTCCTTCTTCAAAAACCAATGCAATTTCTCCATAGGATTTTGGAAAATAGCTCGAAATAAGGTCTGTGGTTGACACACATTTAAGAAACGGATCACGTTTTGTTCAGCCGGATAATATCCACATGTCTACACTTCTTTTAAAATGTTCTAATCATAAATATAGTCGCCAGAAGCAAAAACCTAACGTTATGATAAACGAACTACACTTCAACCTCACCAGTGTTGGGCAAGTTACTTTTAAAAAGTAACTAGTAATAGTTATAGTTACTGCTTAAAAAAAATAACTAGTTACTTTATTACTTACTAAATTATAAAAGTAACTAGTAACAAGTTACTTTATTTTAAAAATAATAATAATACAAATACAAGTTTTTGTGTTGTTCTGTGTGGCACAGTAAGAGAAAAGACAACTCCCCACATGTACATTAGTTAGGTGTTTCAGGAGATTGGCATTACTGTTATTCGATGTGGACAATGCTTTCTGTCCTGCACACAGTTTACATGTTACCGTAATATTTTTTGCGTCCTTTATCCCCAAAAATTGAAAATAGTGGTTATATTTCCAAGTTGCAAATGTGCTGCTGCTCTCGCTGATACGTGTGTGTGTGTGTGTGTGTGTGTGTGTGTGTGTGTGTGTGTGTGTGTGTGTGTGTGTGTGTGTGTGTGTGTGTGTGTGTGTGTGTGTGTGTGTGTGTGTGTGTGTGTGTGTGTGTGTGTGTGTGTGTGTGTGTGTGTGTGTGTGTGTGTGTGTGTGTGTGTGTGTGTGTGTGTGTGTGTGTGTGTGTGTGTGTGTGTGTGTGTGTGTGTGTGTGTGTGTGTGTGTGTGTGTGTGTGTTCCCCATAAGGCAAGACCCGCCCAACTCTGTCTCTGATTGGCTTACCCTGAAACGTTACCCCGCGTTAACCAATCATCACTCCTCTCTGGTTACTTTCACTTTTCCATGGTACTGTGAGAGGACATCGCTGTATTCGCCTGTAAGTTACATCCCCAGGGAGATTCGGCTCAGTTCCATCACATAATGTAACGCAGTAACTCATTTAAATCACAGTAACTATAACGGCGTTACTTAATGGGAATAGGTAACTAGTAACGCTATTAGTTACCGCAAAAAGTAGTTGCGTTACTTTGTAACGCGTTAGTCCCAACACTGAACCTCACGCCAACTTAAGGTCCAATTTATATTTCTAAATTGTACACATTGAACCTTTTGTTTGAACACTTTGCAGGAGGTAGGTACTTGCTTTCAAGCAGAACAGGGCAAACAAACTTAGCGGGAGTGTTTACGTTTTCGGTGTAATGACGTACAACGGCCTCGACAACTTCTGTAGTCCTATTCAGCCACATGTTAACAACCATCGTTTTTCAGACACGTAAACTCTTCAAAAATCACCAGTGGGGTCACTGCTGATGTATTTAATGTCGTCGAACAAAACGTGACCTGTCTCTTCAATTTGTGTCAACCACAGACCTTATTTCCAGCTGTTTTCCAAAATCCTATCGAGAAAATGCATTGCTTTTTGTCGAAGGAACCGGAAGTGGTAAAAATGCTAACTTACTTCCGGGTTTTAGGACGCGTCACTGGGGTTCTCTATTAAGATTACATTAATTTTACCCTCTAATAAACTGCTTTTTTTCATAATCTGTAACCTAACAATTCTTCAATAAAAAGAATGCAAAGCCATGCTTTTATCAGGTCAATTTGCACATGTTCTTACTGCCTTGACTTTAGCTTAGAATCCTTTTTTTGTGGCTCAGTGGAAAGATACACCAGAGCCAGACTAGCATATTATCTGGTTCCTAATTGACCGTAGGTTGTGTTGTGCACAGTAATAATTGACAGGAAGCTCAGTGAATCCTTTTTAAAAAGCTTTTCTAAGGCTTGGTTACTTCACCACGTTCATCCCTGTAGAAAAATAGATTATCACAAAATGTTCTTCTTCTGTTCTGCTCTGTGTAATGGAGCTGTAAACAGCAGGTGCAATTATTTTCAGACTTCTCTTGTTGTATTGCAAAAATACAATCTCTCTCCATCTTTTCCAGTCCCAGGTGCCTGCTCCCTGACTCTGCTTTGTAGTGTAAGATGGAAGGGCACGGTTGGGGATGCAGACATGGCAATAGGTCTAGGAAAAAGTTTAAAAAAAACACAGCACAGACGCACATCAGAGGCGAAGCTCTGTTGCCGCGTCCCCGGCTCCAGCTCTTTGTAGTGCAATGAGCGGAGAGTTGGCAGGGGGCAGGGAGGGAGGGAGGAAAAGCCAAGGGGGATAAAGCACTGAAGGAAGGAGGGAGGCTGAGCTATATACCAGCAGCATGGAGGAAGCAGCAGTTACTCTCCCTTGGGCTTTATGCTTTTATCTGTCAGTTGTATAGAAACCAATCTCTCAGGCTCCAAAACATCCACACTGCAGCCAAATGTGAAATGTGAATGTGAAACGTATGTGGGAAGTTCACACACGTTTCCTTCAATGAGAAGCCTGTAGAGACGGATAAGGCGTTGATGAGCGTCACATATATACATGCATACATGTATTAAAGTCAGCATTCACAGTCACATTGGCACAGTCACTTTGACTTGCTCACACGTATTTGAGTTGTGACCATGCTGCTGTTTTCTGCCCTCCAGTGTGTCCACAGATAAACCCTGTACCAATAATCAACAAGCCCTAAAGCAAGGATTAATTGGGTGTGTGTGGTTGTGTGTATGTTTTCGTGTGTGATGTACATGCCGTCTAGTCCAATTCCAAATGAGTGTGGCTGACTGCTCCTCTCTGCTCTTTGAAGATGGGGGAATTGCCAATGGGTGTGTTCCCAACGCTACCAATGCAGTTGGCCTCTTCTTCCTCTCTTTTTGCTTTTCTTTCCTCCCCTTTGCTCTCTCTTGCCATTGCCTCTCCACAGTCTGCTCCATTCCCCCTGCTCTTCCTCTCTGTTACCCCGTATCTCTGTGCCTGTTTCTCCATTCCCTTCCCCTAAAAACACTCACAAGTGGCTCTTGAAGTCTCTTCGTCTTTAGTCTAGGATTGTCAGTCATGTGCCTGGATTTTATTCTCTGCCTCACTCAGAACAGAAGAGCCTCTTTAAAAGGAGAAGCGCCTCTTGGGGTAGTTTATAGAATCTCCTAGGAGAGCCTTGCAGAAGAGCTGGAGGGGCAGGCCCAATTAAATGAATGCTGTAACGTATATGGAGGGTTCCCATGCTGTAGCTGATACAACAGAGTGCCAAAAACTGAAACTAAATTCTAAGGTTTGTTTTTTAAGTGGGACCCGAAACCGCAATGGTTTATGTAATTCTGCTCAATCTTAAACCTCCTATTTTACTTTAATTGAGAGGGTACCATGTTAAGTTATAATCTTTGGAAGGGATCAAACGATAAGTCAGTTATTTTGCAACCAAATTCCACTGCTACAACTAATACTACTGTGTACCAGAACAAAACAGAGGTTCTGGTATTTATCGGAGTTTGAGCTTTGACTGAGGTTCAGTCATTCATGTGAACCACTCGCCTGTGCTCAGGATTAACCTCAAGGTGGATGGATTTAAAAAAAGTGGCCTAATGAGACAAGGGCTGTTGCTCTTTGATCAATGGACTTTGAGCAGTTTGAATGCATTTCTGGTGAGCTTAATGTTGAGAAAGCTGCTTGGATTTTGGTCCAGTTAAATATTTTATTTTAAAGAGGCCCTGTGGAGATTTATTGTACATAAACAATAGTTTAGTTTACATTTGAGTGAGTCACCAAAAGGCATTGTGTGTATCCTTGAGGTCTAACCAGCACGTTGACTGTTTTTCCTCCCTCACAAAACACAAACAAAGCTGATTTTATTTATTTATAATTCAGTATTGCTTCCATGATTACTAGACTTCAGTATTTTTCCCTGCTATTGCAGCACATCCTGCTACATTACCTCTTGATTATTTGAAAACATAGTCTTACACCAATAGTAACACTTTATTGTGTGTTCTGCCAAGCACTATCTGGAGGTTGCTAGCTACCAGGTGTGTACCCCTGATGCTGTGCGGTTGTCTCTGTGTATCTCTTCTGGTGTGAATGTGTCTGTGAACATTTGGGTCTTGATTATGGGTCAGGGGAGGCCACGGGCTCACGGTGGCCCAGGCAGCCTCAGGCCTCTCGGGTTTCAGAGCTGAGCATTCCTCCCTGGCTGCTCCATAGCTGTGAAAACCGCAAAGCAGCTCCAACAACAAACACTCGAGGCACTGGGGGAAAGAAAGCTAACCTGTGGCTAATCAACAACAGGAGTTTTCTCTCTCGTCTGGGTTTGTTCCCCATTTTCATAATCGCTGGCTAAATGGAAACAAAGTATCTTTTTCCATTCCAGAGCCTATCTCCCTCCCCATTTTCGTCATTTTTCTTAGTGTTTTGAGAGCACATGACTCCTGGTAAGCAGTGGCAGCTCTGTTTTGTGTGTGTTTGTCCGTGTTTATTTGATGGCTCTACAGCTTTGGACCTTCTTTTTTCTGCTAAAAAGGGGGTGGAACACTAAACTGCTGGGCTTGGTTTTGCACTTATTGAATGATTTGGAAGTAAAATATGTAGCAGTGTGTATGTGTTTTTGTTTGTGTGTGTCTGTGTCAATACACTGTCAGAATAGCACTTCTCAGTGAGTCTCATGCTTCTGTTAAATGAAAGGAATATGTTCCCAAGCAACTGCTGACTCCATTCAGACGATCAGGATTAAAACAATTAGCTCTGTGTTTGTTTATAGGCCACATTAGACATAATTACATTTTCCCAAATTACATTTGATTCCTAATCTGCAAGAGCGTTTACTGAGTAGTCTAATTATGGCCCAGATGAGGGCATTACGAAGATTTTGCATTGTAGCATGTATGTATTTGCATCTTTGTTTCTCTGTGTGGTTTTGCTTGAGAGGCAACTTTTTTGATAAATGGTTTACATTTCTAAGCAAAAATTGTAAACATGGTCTGGTTTAAGCTTCTTAAATCTGTGCTGGTTCTTTCTTCCTTATAGTAACCTCGTGATCTCTGTGGCTGGTATTCTGGAACATTTAAATCCCAACTTTTTTTGTGTCATTGTTGGCTGATGTTTTAAATACAATGTAGTAATGGCTATACTT